>NC_044919.1:12945989-12961729 GCF_003576645.1 Ipomoea triloba | reverse complement strand
GTGACAGGGTAATTGGGTACCCGACCCGGAACCGTTGACCAAGACAGTTGCCGTTCAAACTACCCAAGACACCTCACTCCTCAGCATCAATGCGCAACGGTCCAACTCCTCAGCATTGATGGCCAACGTTCAGCTCCTCAGCATTGATGACCGACGTTCAGCTCCTCAGCATTCAACACCTCAGGTACTGATGTCCAACGTTCAACTCCTCATCAATGCTCCGTTACTGAGCTGAAGGGAATAAAAAGACTCACAACCACATAGTGAAGAGGGGACACTTCTTACGACACTTGAACTTAGACAATACATACTGAACTCACTTGTACACTGAGCACTGCACTCAAACACTGTACTCAACATTGTATTCAGATACTCAATAATACTCAAATTACATACCCGGTAACACATTATTACCGCCAAGTAGTAAACAACAATTGAACAAAATTTTACACTTATGAAATCCTTTCTTGCATTATTTAAGGTTATTTCTGTGTGTGATTAATAATTTTTGGAAAAATATTTTATTTCGAGTACTAAATTTTGACCGAGGTCATATTTGGGCTATTTAGTTAATATTACAACATAAGCATTTGGTAGTCATAAACTTATTATTCACTGCGACTCTAAACTTTTCTTTCTTATGCCATTGGGACCATCACATGTTAGTCATAAAATGTTATGAGTTGTTGAAGTTTGTATATCTTAATTTTTATTTTTAAAAAATGATATATCGTTTTAGCGGTTAGTCCAAGACTTTCCTAACAAAGTGGTCCCCGATGGGTAATGAAATATGTAGATGATGATTATTAATGTATTTCTTAATGATAATGATGATGATTATTATTATTATTATTTTAATGTAATTGTTACGCAAGCAGGGGGTACGTTGCTGAAATGAAGAAAAAGAACCCAGAATTGTGTTCACCATTTGCGAAAAATCCAGTTGATGAGAAACAACCTACTCCAACAGACAAACCAGCAACCAGCGGAAATGAAATAGCATGAGTGTTAGATTGATTCGATAAATCCCCTAAATTTCTATATTTTTATTTTTCTCTATTAGACACTTCAATTGCTATCTTATTATTTGGATTAAGTTTCCTGCGATGTTTGGACATTTGAATTTTTAAATATGTATTGTTGACTTCTTGTTCGGACTTATTTTGGATTGAAAATTTTGAAATATGTATTTTTCACATGATTTTTAGATTTTAAAATTTAAATTATTCATTATGATAAATAATTAATTATGTGCGATAGAGAACTAAGAAATCTTTGTATCCGGTCAAAATTGAAAATTATTTGCGTGATTTCAATAAATGTTTGTTATTATACAAAATATTTTTCTCCATTTTGAAAATGTTGAAGGTATATTTATCTCATAGTTAGTTCCCATAATAATAATTACTATAGATAAAAATTAGGCAATGAAATTACTATAGTAATTATTATGGTAATTCCATGTCACCTCTTCTGTGTAATCATTATGTTAATTTTATGATAATATATATATATATATATATATATATATATATATATATATAGATTTTTATTCAAATGTGGCCGTGCTCTTAGGTGTGGCCGTGCGGTTTACACCACTCAATGTTAAGAAATGCACCACTCAATGTTACGGAATACACCACTCAGTGGTGTATTTCTTAAATATGAAATACACCACTCAATGTTATTGAGTGGTGCATTTCTTAACATTGAGTGGTGTAAACCGCACGGCCACACCTAAGAGCACGGCCACATTTGAATAAAAATCTATATATATATATATATATATATATATATATATATATATATTATCATAAAATTAACATAATGATTACACAGAAGAGGTGACATGGAATTACCATAATAATTACTATAGTAATTTCATTGCCTAATTTTTATCTATAGTAATTATTATTATGGGAACTAACTATGAGATAAATATACCTTCAACATTTTCAAAATGGAGAAAAATATTTTGTATAATAACAAACATTTATTGAAATCACGCAAATAATTTTCAATTTTGACCGGATACAAAGATTTCTTAGTTCTCTATCGCACATAATTAATTATTTATCATAATGAATAATTTAAATTTTAAAATCTAAAAATCATGTGAAAAATACATATTTCAAAATTTTCAATCCAAAATAAGTCCGAACAAGAAGTCAACAATACATATTTAAAAATTCAAATGTCCAAACATCGCAGGAAACTTAATCCAAATAATAAGATAGCAATTGAAGTGTCTAATAGAGAAAAATAAAAATATAGAAATTTAGGGGATTTATCGAATCAATCTAACACTCATGCTATTTCATTTCCGCTGGTTGCTGGTTTGTCTGTTGGAGTAGGTTGTTTCTCATCAACTGGATTTTTCGCAAATGGTGAACACAATTCTGGGTTCTTTTTCTTCATTTCAGCAACGTACCCCCTGCTTGCGTAACAATTACATTAAAATAATAATAATAATAATCATCATCATTATCATTAAGAAATACATTAATAATCATCATCTACATATTTCATTACCCATCGGGGACCACTTTGTTAGGAAAGTCTTGGACTAACCGCTAAAACGATATATCATTTTTTAAAAATAAAAATTAAGATATACAAACTTCAACAACTCATAACATTTTATGACTAACATGTGATGGTCCCAATGGCATAAGAAAGAAAAGTTTAGAGTCGCAGTGAATAATAAGTTTATGACTACCAAATGCTTATGTTGTAATATTAACTAAATAGCCCAAATATGACCTCGGTCAAAATTTAGTACTCGAAATAAAATATTTTTCCAAAAATTATTAATCACACACAGAAATAACCTTAAATAATGCAAGAAAGGATTTCATAAGTGTAAAATTTTGTTCAATTGTTGTTTACTACTTGGCGGTAATAATGTGTTACCGGGTATGTAATTTGAGTATTATTGAGTATCTGAATACAATGTTGAGTACAGTGTTTGAGTGCAGTGCTCAGTGTACAAGTGAGTTCAGTATGTATTGTCTAAGTTCAAGTGTCGTAAGAAGTGTCCCCTCTTCACTATGTGGTTGTGAGTCTTTTTATTCCCTTCAGCTCAGTAACGGAGCATTGATGAGGAGTTGAACGTTGGACATCAGTACCTGAGGTGTTGAATGCTGAGGAGCTGAACGTCGGTCATCAATGCTGAGGAGCTGAACGTTGGCCATCAATGCTGAGGAGTTGGACCGTTGCGCATTGATGCTGAGGAGTGAGGTGTCTTGGGTAGTTTGAACGGCAACTGTCTTGGTCAACGGTTCCGGGTCGGGTACCCAATTACCCTGTCACTACTTTTATCCTTAAAATCTAGCCTTTATTACACTTTCCACAATAGATTACTTGTTAGGTAAGTACCATCCTTCATAGTTGAGGAAACATATACTTTTAGCAGTAAAGGACTCTTAGTATCTTCATTTTTTTTTTGAAAGGAACTCCTAGTATCTTCTTAGAATAGGGTATAATGTTTATATATACTTGAAGAATCTTCTAATTGCTTATTAGGTCCTTTGCTCCTAATTAAGTCTTGGTTATTGATTTTTATTTTACATACCCAGGATTTTCACCGTCGAACACAGTGACTAATCCCGTCGCTAAATTGTAGACACCTCTTTAAGTGGGACAACTGGTCTGGAGATTTCCTTTTGAGAGAGATTTTTTTTTTTACTCTATAGTGTTCAATATGATGACTTGTATTAAAAGTTTAGAGATCTTAATTTCTATGTTATTTTAACATTGCAAATCAAAATCTACTATTACACTTATTCATAACAACATAACAACAATATATATATTTTTTCTCATTTTAATTAGCAGATCATGGAAATTGATTTGAATTGAACTACATACAATTTAAGATTCACTACTATGGATTCAATTATTGAAACAAAAATCATGTATGGATTATATAAGAAATTATATATAAACAGTACTAATTGTTGTATATAAGTTGAGACATTTAAAAATTTTAATATAAACATATATATGTGTGTGTATTTCATAATGCATACCTTATGGTGAAAGGCTTTATCCTTGGAGTCTTCAGAATACGCCAAATGAATCTTTTTGGTTTGTCTTCTATCCATGGGTTGTTTGATGATAAATTTATGTATAATTTTAAATTATTCAAATTTAAGAATGAAACGAAGTGTAAAATTTGAATGGGAAAAGTTTCAAATTATTTTTTTACAAAAAAATAAAAATAAAAATGCAACAGTGAATATGAACTAATAAAGATCGAAAGGAGTAAATTTATGACATTATTGACATTTGAATAACTAAGTAATTGATTGAACATATTGATTAAAGATATCGATACTTTTTAAAATTATTGAAATCTATCTCAAATCTGTACTTTTCAACATCATATCAATCTATATTGTTTTTGAAAAACAAATGAATCTGCCCATCTGACCAAAATTTACAAGTGTAAGTATAAGTGTTATAAGTGTAAAATATTTAATTTTGATGTTCCATCAAACACATATCTAACTTCATATAAATATAAAACAATTCGAAACACAATCAACTTATCATACAAATAAAATTTAATCAATTTTAAACAAGGAACGAATTAAAAATACATTGCCTTTTCTGTATAAAACAATTCGCGATCCAATTGGTCTCAACATTCACCAAAGGTCCATCCAGCATGACTACGTCAGTTTATTGTCAAAATCGAATAAGAAAATCACACTCTACTCATTAGCAAAAAAACAAAAGATCTTTTTAAAGTAGCTATCACATAAAGTACACAACCCTAAAAATGAATCCAATTTGAAAGCCATATTCTTGCTTAATATTATTATTATTATTATTTTGTAACTTGAACTCAAAATTCAAGAAAATGAAACAAATAAGAATTAGAGACTAACATAGTAATTTACCTTGAGTGATTAAAATTGGGAGGAGAAGGTGAAGAAAAGACCAGGACAAGAGCATAAGCAGTACAACAGAGGGGCTGAAACTCTTATAGACGGGATAGAGGAGCGGAGGTGGAAGGAAACTCTTATAGAGGGGAGAGAAGAGCGGAGGTGGAAGGAGTAAAACTAGGGATGTTAAAGTAGGTTAAATCCTGTGGGCTGGTCGTAAATCATCCCACCGTGAAGCAAGTTAGAAGAAATAATTTTTGACCCTCCTACATAATATATTCTCTACATATCTTGTCTGAATGTTCAAACTAACTCGTGAAAATCAATTTTCTTTTTATAAAATATTAAAAAAATGAAAAACTTTAAATACGATGTAAATGCACAACATACATTTATAAACATTGAAAGAATATTTAGTACAATGACATACATTTATTGAAATTCCAAAATTATTTTTCAATTTTGACCAAATACAAAGATTTATCATATATAGTATATATTTATAAATACATTGATTATGATTTTTTTTTCTTTTTTTCCCTTACATAATAAATGTATTGCAAATTTAAGAGTATGAGATATTTCTGTATACAATATTAAATGCATACATGAGAAATATTGGAATTTCAAATTCTTAAAAAAAATGAGTAAACAAAAATATAATGTGCTTGGGTCAATTCTGCAACTGTACTTTGATTCAATTCATTGAACGCTCCAATCAAAAATGGTTAGTTAATAAAGATTGAATTAAGCATTTCTTTAACATTTTTGGCATCATAGTAATTGATTAAAGATAGACATCAATAATTTTTTAAGTTATTAACATCTATCTCAAATTATTGCATTTAAGTATCAATATACAATACCAGTTTTTCTTGTGTCAAAGAAAAAACATTTTTGTTTGCATGATCTAAAATAAACTTATAATTTGTGTGTTAGATTCTATACTATCATTTTATAGGTCTGAAACATAGTGAAAAAATAACACATATATCTGAAAGGAGTAAAACATACAGAATGAATCTACGAGTAACCTAACCTCGTAGTAGCGGAAGCATAAGTCGTGTTGATCTCCAGCCATAGTTGATGCCTTGTTGTGTTGCCTCTTGAATTGTAGATCTGCAGGGTGTTAGTCGTTTTGTCTTACACTTAACTCAGAACCTGGTATTTTCTGAGCAGTATGAGTACCATAACTTTAGGTGCTATATAATTATCTATCATCATCCCATCAATGCAGGCTTTATATAGGCATAATGGTGGATTGGACTAAACCTATAGATGTTCAATCCAACCTATAACTTAATGGACATAGTACACTTGCACCACATTATTAAGGCCCACAATATATTATATATTGTATTAGGGAAAAGTCTTACAATCTCCCACTTGGTGCAAGTACTAGCACAACTCTCATCAAAGAACAAAACACACGAATCATAGTGATATGTCCTCTACTCGACAGAGTAATATCTTCTATGTATCACATGCATTTTTATTCCCCAACTTAAGTCCTTTGTGAACAAACCCAACGTTTATTCTTGGTACCTTAAGAGATGTTTCTCAAAATAAAATATGCACAACTTAAGAGAGAAAACCATCCAAATTGTACAAAAGAGTACACTTCATGATCTCTAAGATCCTTAAAGGCATGCCTTAAGTAGAGATCTCTCGATGTTAGCATAATTGCTAACTATATTCCATGACTAGTTTATAGCTCAACTTAAACACTACCTCTAACGGCCAAGAGCTTGGAGTTGACACGTCTGTCACTCCCACTCATCAAAATAGCCAAAAGACAGTTTAGTCATAGAAGCAATCCAACAACTTAGACAATAAACCAAAATTCTATGTCCATAAATTTTGAATTTAAATATACACCATAACTTCCCAAATAACTTTAAGGTCCACTTTATAATGAACTGAACATTATGAGTCTTACTTTTATGTCTTGCAAAATTTTGTTGAGCATTACAAAACATAATGGCCCAGGATCAATTTTGAAGAAACAAAAAACACTATTAAATGCTAAAGAATTTATTTAAATAACAGTGTATCACAAGTTAAATGTTTTGTTGTAATAAACTCATTAATATTATTACAACATTTTCATAAATATGTTACGTTGCACAACTAAATGTTCAATAATTTGAACCTATGAATTTATATGAACAAATACAAGATTAATACTTGTGAAATCTCTTAATGGAACATCTTAATGATCTTTTTCTAAATGACCACTCCCACTGATTAAAATATCCTTCAGCAGAATTAATGATATACGTACTCACAATTGATTTGACCAACTAAATAATAAAGATATAATTCCCCACCATTAGTTGGGCATACTAAATAATCAATATTTGGTTCCAATCCAATTAAAATAATAACTAATGAGGACATAACTCCCACCATAGTTGGACATACTAAAATAATAAAATACACTTTCCAAAACCAAGTGGGAATTTGACTCGAAAATATACATTTTATTCTTGGAATCCAAAAGAGATATATCATATATATCACGTAGCGTAGCTTATTACAGTTAGTCCAAATAACCGAGTAAGATTCGTGAAACAATTAATAAAAGTGGCTAAATTTTTTTATTTTATTTATTTATTTATTTTTTTTTGGGAAGTAACTAAATACATGTTTTGCCAATGCAAACCATGAAAACTTAGAATCATAATTGAACTAAATTTATAAATTCTAAGATATTGTGATGAAATTATTATCTAATGGGTGAGGAATTTATTGACATAAAACTTGACTGTAGGCTAAAGTTTTAATTCTATTAAATTCAATTAAAACCCTTATGATAATATTTCATCTCAATTATTAAATAAACAGAAGAATCTAGAGACATAAAACTTGCCTGTGGACTAAAGTTTTACTCAATTAGATCCGACTGAAAATGATGAAACAATTATGAAATGAGTTGAAGAATCAAGTGATATAAGACTTGCCTGTAGGCGAAAGTTTTAATCAATGAGATTCATTAGAACTATTATGATAAAACTTAAGAAATCATGTTCCTTTTCTTAATCCCTGTGGGTAAATTAAGAAATATGATCTAAAGTTTGCATCATAAAATTAAACTTTATGATAGAGATGGAAATTATTTACAAATAACCATAAAATTAATTAATTAATTTATTTATTTCTATCATTACTAATAAAACTACTAAACTACATTCCGATACATAATTGCTTGTGGGCTAAATTATGACCGTAGTCCAGTATTTCATCCTAATTAATTATACAAATATAACGAAATTTCCAGTGGGCTAAACTCCATCATATTAAATACAATTAATCACAAATAATATGTCTAAAACTTTATGTGATCAATATAAACCGCTCAATATATAATTTTTACTGATTAAAGGATGCTGTGGCTACTCCCCAACCAAATTAAAATTATAAGATCACTAGACAATTATCAATTCATTGCCTAACCTTTATGTGATTGAAGCTTAAGAGAGATCAGTAAATTAAAGATGCTATGTCTATTCTTTAATGAACTGAAATCAAATCACAGTGACAAGGAACAATTAAAATTGTAACAAACAGATTATACCAGGTCGTGATGGAAAAATTCAAATATATGATATTTAAGGGGACTAGTGGCACAAGAAATTCTTAAGTCATGGCGATAAAACTAGTATGCCTCCTCAATTCATATGCACTCAATGTATAACTGTTTGAGTGTATAAACCTAAAATTGTAGGGTATACACCAAAAATTGTAGGGTATACACCAAAAAACTGCATGGTACACCTATGATTAAAGCTTAAATATGGATGAACTAAATCAATGGACCAAATGTGCTTAAATTCAGACACTACCGTAACTAAAGTTTATGCAGAAGTCCAACTTAATTAGAAACTAATAATATAATTCCATCCTAAATTTATGCAGTGCTAAAGGCATAATAAAAAAATATTGCATAATTTAAAACAATTTTTTAATATGAGATTTCAAAGTATATATAGAATTAATATCCAAACACTAATATGAGTCCAAACCAAAGAGACCCAACAATTTTTAATAATGACAAAATGGATATATACTTTGAAATTTCAAACTTTAAGCCCATGGAAAAAAGTTTTAATGCATAAAGATCAAATTGATGAGAAATAGACTTAATTTACAAATTTTAACAATATCAAACCAAAGGAATATGTTGTAATTTGTAAATCAAAATCTCACAAACCCTAACTGCATAATTAAACCTAATATTATGCATTTAATGTGATCAAATGCATGAAACAATCCGAAGAGTATGAATCATACATAATCAAATATGGGCAATAACATTAATCATAATTCAAAGACTAAATGAATTATGGAATAAATGTACAACAATGGCAATAGTCAGTTGCCTAAAAAAAATTCATATCTTAAGCATTGCCACAAACATAATTGGAAACAATTCAGGATTCATAAATAAAACCATTATAAAACATTAAAGTACCAAAACATTAGAAAAATTGCACGTCTGTATTTTTTCATTTTTCAAAATATTCTCTTATTCATATAAATAAATAAATTTAAAAGGCCGACTCACCCAATTTAACTTGACTAACTCTATCGAGTTGGGCGAGCGAATCGCTTGCCAACTCCCAACTCGGCCAAGTTGCCAACTCCCAACTCGGCCAAGTTAGGTACTTGACGGCCGCCTAGGGAGCAATTCGCCTCGGCTTAGGGAGGCCTATAAAGAAAAAAAATGAAAAAAATACAGACTCAATAATTTATAAACACATACACTGCCATTTGATGGGATATAAAACATACTCACAAATTAACACAAGGAACAAGTACTGCTTGAGGTAACAAAGGAATTCATTGCAACAATCCTAAAACAAGCATACATTTACCAAGATATATAGTCAATAAGATTTTTAAAAGCATCATAACACATAGCTTACAACATTTCTTGATGAGTCGCTTCAACTAACATATATGGCTTCAAACCAATTCAAAGATAATAAGCATGATGGGAAATTATATGGAGAGTCCTTGGAGGCTTAATTTTGAAGCAAAGAAGTTAAAGTCATGATGCCAAAAGTTGAGTAGCTTCAACCAACTCTCTGCGGCATTGTAGAGGTCAATGATTCTCTCATAGTCATCAAATGTATTTGCATTTATCCAAATCTCATCATCCAATCTATATGTAGCCATCCCAAATGGATATGGATAAAGAACATCCCCAGTACTCTTTTTAATATTGTTGTTTCCTTCTTCTCCTTTCACCATTTCCAAAACTTTCTTCCCTTTCTTATTCTCATCCTTGTCCGGATTCACTCCACCTATATTTGTATCACAAAATAATAACTAAGCACTTTAATTAATCACCTTAAATATATTTAAAGGAAACTATTCAAATTTTCAATGAAATTAAATTGTAAAGGATAGATAATTCTTATTTAGTTTGCCAATATTCATATATGCTGTTGGGCGGAAGTGACTAAAAGCCAAGCCTAGCACCCGATGGTTGGGAGATTGTTGGCCGGAGGTCGGTAAAGGCCAAGTCCAGCATCAAGTGTCTCAAAAATGTGCAACATTATAAGAAAATAAAGTTGTGTCTTCTCTACTAACTATAGCTTTTGGCATAAGTGGTAAGCGTTTGATCGGTATTAGAGCCAGGTCACTGGTTGGTGCTGGGAGCCTAGGTGAGAAGAATTGTTAGGCGGAGACCAGTAAAAGCCAAGTCCAGCACCCAACATCTCAAAAATATTGGATCAGTTGTAAGCGCTTGATCCTAACATATGCCTAATTGAATTTTCACAATATTTCGTACCTCGAATAGATGATGATGAGAGAGCATGATAGGTAAGGAAGCAAGTTGACAGACGATCCTTGTGATTTCCCTTTGTTGGAATTTGATAAATAGGGTACCTAATTAAATAGAATATATAGTATATACAAATTAGCCAATGATAACATATTACTACACAATAATATGTCAAATCAATATAATGATGCAATTCTATTATATATTTATATATTGATTTTAATGAATTTAACAATACAATTGTATATACATACCAAGCAACTGAAATCCAACTTGCAGGGGACAAGTCAGTAGTTTTGAATGTCATGAGCCCAGGATGCACTTCTGCAAATTCAGCAATCTAAAGCCAACACAATAAGAATTTTTAGTATATTTATTGGTTTCACTATTAGATATATTCAAATAAATAAAATAATATAAATGAAAATTAGAACTCATTTAAGATTTAAAATTTGAACTCTTAATAATCAAACTAGTTTTTGAGATCAACCAAACTATTATGCTTTGCACATGGAATTATCGATTTTCATCATACAACGTACCTTAATGCACCTACAAGTGTAACACAAGTTAAATGTAGAGAATGACAATAAAAAAACACAATAGCAACTCATATCTCTAACAAATGTGAGACAAGTAGTGATTGCCACTAATAATTCTTTCTATTGAGCAACATATTCTCCCATTAAATTTAATTTACAAGAATTTCAAATATTAGGCTCTACAAAATCATAATCCTAACTTCATCGTCAACCTAAAAAGTCCTATCAAAAGACTTACATGATATAGAGAAAATTTAAAAAAAGTAATAATAAAAAGTTGATACGGTGTCATCAAACATGTAAATTTTTTTTTTTGAAGCACTCATAATTCTTTACAAGGTAGCATAGGTCTCATATATCAGTTTGAAATAACTAAAATCAATTTAAAAATACCAGAATTCGAAATTTTAGGCTCTACGAAATCATAATGCTAACTTTATCTTCAACCTAAAAAGTCCTACCAAAAGACTTATATGATATAGAGACAACAAAAAGATTTTTGATAAGGTGTGTTATCAAACATGTAACTATTATATATTTTCATCACCATAACCTTTAATACCTTTTCTATGAATGGAATTCTCCAATATGGAGAGACTGTATCACAAAACTGAAAGTAGAGATGTCCATGTTGTTCTGCCTCTGAAGAAGGCTTATCATCACAACAATCCTTGTTTCTCTCTATGGAAATGCCATCCCTCTCCTTACTTAAGGACTCATCTTTTTTCTTCCCCTCAGTACTGGCAACATCTTCATTCTCTTTTTGGTTTCTAGGAAATTAAAACATAAGGGGTGTGACAATATTAATATATACATTCACTTTCCAACAACAATAAACATTACTAGCTAGCTTGCTGTCAAATTGTTTGACAAAGTATATCACAATTTGGATGAATTTTATATATGTGTAAACTTTTAAGGCGTCGATCAACACTAATGCATCTTGCATCGGGGTACAACCAAAATGTCAATGAAAAAGACTTTGAGTTTGTAAATTTTTCATAGTGTCCAAATTAAGAATGTATCTGATTGCATCGAGGTACAACCGAAATGTGAATGAAAAAGACTTTGAGTTTGTAATATTTCCATAATATCCAAATTAAGAATGCATCTTATATCACCTATCTAGCATGTGCAAATCTCTTCAACGTGTAATTTTAAAAATTGAAGAAATATTTCAAACTAATTTTTGTTCAATTAATTAAATATATTAAGCAATGTTAACATTAACTTGACATGCTTTGGAATTCAAAGATTAAGTAAGAATTAAACAAATAATCTTACCGAGAAGTTTGTTGTAGTTTGTTGGTGTAGATTTGTATTGCAGATAAGAATGGCACATAGTATTGTGTAACACTTACACCACTATTTAGAATAACAGGAATGCCAACGCCATATACACTCCATTCCTCAAAGCAATCCCACAAATCTCCAAGAGTAAAATACTCAATTGTGTCTCCATCTTTCTATTATCATAGGGCATTGGAATCATTGATAAAAGGAACAACAATAAAATTTTCATTCTTTTAAACTAGATTCTTGATAATAAAATTCTTTCTTTTGATTTGGTGCCAGATACTATACGTCTCACTCTTTTGTATGATCTTCGGGGTTTTTCTGCTCCTAGGCGTTTCCAGCAATAAAATATTTGCTAAAAAAATTTCTTGACAAAAATGGCAACATTTTTTTTGTGGATTTGTTTTTTAAATCAAATTTGAAATCTTTCAAACACATTTTTAAGGATGTCAATTGCATTTAATTAAGTTTTTAATTAATGGATTAAACAAACATGTTACAAAATTTATTTGGGATATATAAAATAAAGGAAAAAATGTTATTCAAGGGCCAAACAATTATGATCATCTATATTCAACTCTATCAATACTTTAATTCACAGATCTAGAAGTTTTGTATCATAAAAAATTAAAGTAACATACTTTTTATTGGTAATTTAGAGGTTTCATTAAAAAAAAATATCCTAAACAATATGTAAAATTAAGAAATTTTTTTCCTGCGAAATGAAAACTTTATTAAGAAGTAAGTCTCAGAGCCTAGAAGCCCCTGAAGTCATACAACAGAGCCATTCAAATAGAGGACGACAAAGAATTGAAAACAAAATAAAGAGAGGAGAACGCGAGAGTACAACCAAAAGATAAATTGAGAATTAATTTATATTTATAGTAGTAGAAATGCATAAATCTTTCGATGTTCTAATAATTTAGTGAATAAGTTCATTGCTCTTAGTATTTGGTTTAAAATCAATCCTCAATCCTCTTATATGTATACACACACGTAAGAGTTAAAGAATCACCTGTTTGGGAGCTTGTAAAGAAACAGTTGGTGTTACTGAGGAAAGAAAGTTCTGGAGATTTGAATGTTTAAAGGACAAAGGAGCAGAAACGGGAGAAAAACCTGACATTTTTTTATCAAGATTGGAAGAATGTCAAACACGGTGGAGTTTCTTCTCCGACAACCTTTTCATAAACCAATCTATAACTGGACAATGAAACTGATGAAACATTTTATATTTAATTTGTTGACATAATTACACCATAAATCATTCGATTGCCATAATCCAATAGATTATAAAGAAAAAAAAGTTTAAACGAATGATTCAAAAACAATGAATTCACTAGTAAAGGTCAAAATTAAGGATGCTCAAAATCTCCTTTACATCGTTAACTACGAACTTTGGTAACACATTAAATGCAAATACCATAAATTGGACGGTTGATGATCAAAATAAATTTACAATATTTTAAATTCCTTTCCAAACTTTACCATTGTGACCAACTGATGCGGGCAAGTATCGATTAAGTCAAGATATTGACTCAAAAGCGAAATATGAAAAATAAAAGTTGTATACTCCCGGCCTCTATTGCATTTTCACTTTCATGTTTACGATTCATTACTCAAATCAACTCATTCTTTTTTGCTTATTTTTTTTTTTGTATTTTTTAATTTTTTTAATTTATTTATTTTTTGTGTTTAATAGTACTTTAAATGTAATTTTTAAATATATAAATTTTGTACATTAATAATAAACTTAAATTACATCTATCAAGTCTGATTCGTTAGTCGTCGAACTAGACACATAAAAATGAAACGGAAGGAGTAGTGAATACTTTTAAAAATAAATGTAATTACTTCACAACTATCACAACTACGTGAGTATTGATAAATACTATTTTTAATAAATAGTTATTTAAAGTAATGAATTTCAATTAACAAAACAATAATAAACATATATAGTTGTGTGGGGGCTGGGGGGCATGCGCAATTTTGTGTATTTGAATTTAATAATCATTTTTAGTGATTTGAGAACACATGAATTAATATACAGTTGACCTCCATTCTGGATGTTTTAATTATTTAGTTATTGTTGAAGATTTTGAACTTTTATTTTAGGTCTATTTTGGGAGAATGAAACTGCAATCAAATACAAAGAATTCATCAATTTAATTGAAACGAGAAATTCATTTTCTTTGTGGTGGTCGCCCGCTACAGTAATATTTTGAAATTTTTTCTTGAATTATTTATTTATTTTATTTTAGTGCACGACAATAAATTTTGGTCTTATTATTACTACAATACATCCAATGTGGGTGGACAATAAGGGTACTTTTAGGGTTTCAACACTTTCTCAATTCTCATTTGATTTAATTAAAAATTTAGTTATTTTAATACAATTGACGAGATAATTGGATGAGATACTAGATTCGAACCAGTGCATCTAATACATTAAAGTAGTCAAACAATAGTTAAGATCAGAGAATATGTGGAACGGTACGAAAGCACATGCATTAAGAGCATCGCCTCATCAAAGATAAGAGTTATTGAATTAATGGTGATATAGCAAAATACGGATACGAAGCCAAACGGGAAATACGATCTATTATTGCCTCAAACGATCCGAACCCGGTTTACAAAGCGAAGAAGAGCTCGAAGGGCTCGGCTAGTCGGCAGTGGGCCTTCCTACTATCCGAGCTTACTTCAAGTCTTAATCAAGAATTAGCCAAAAGATCCTCTCTCTCTTCATAAATGCGGTATTTATAAGAGGGAAAAGGCATGACCGCCGGGCCTCCTGCATAACGGGAACGTGGCGCGCATGCGCCCGCCTCATCCCGTGCCCAAGCGGGTGGGAGCATGTGGCGGCCTTTGGCATGCCACGTTGCCGGCCGATCAAGGGTACTGTTCGGTCCGTGACGTCCGACCTCGTACCGATTGGGCCGACCCGCCGACCTCTCGACCACACGGTCTCCGATTGGTTCTGGAGTATATCTGACCGGTACTGGAGTATATTTACTATCAAATGGCAACGTCACTTATTAGCACTGTTGCAAATATCGGCCTAGGCGGCTGCCTAACGCCTAACTCGGCCAAGTTAACTCGGTCTATTCAACAGAGTTAGCCGAGTTAACTCAGCCTAGTTGGTCCTGTTAATTTTTTATTATATATATATATATATATATATATATATATATATATATATATATATATATATATATATAT
>NC_044919.1:12900105-12945867 GCF_003576645.1 Ipomoea triloba | reverse complement strand
ATATATATATATATATATATATATATATATATATATATATATATATATATATATTTTTTTTTATATATATATATATATATATATATATATATATATATATATATATATATATATATATATATGTAGTGCACCGCCTAGGTACTATCTAGGCGTTAGTCTACAGCCCGACTAGAGCCTAGCGTCTACTCCAACCATGTTTATTAGGAGGCTGTTGCTATCATTATTATAACCGCTACAGGTTTATAACATAAATGCTGACCACGTGTAACAAGAGGGGGGCACGCTTTGTTTCTTGTACACAACTCATATCAATACAATTGTCTCTAATTACTTGATACCATCAACAATAAATTATTTAGAATAGGGACTCAACTATAAAAGGTTTAACGACTTTTGAATTGGTTATTCCAAGTTATTCAACATGAGAAATTCACAATTATATAATCCATTAGGTGTATGTTTAATTAGGTCATAGATTCATAAATAAGTTTAGTTTTCACAAATTATTATTTGATTCACACTAAAGCAATACGTACTCTATAAATTCTCTCTCCAAATTCTTGAGTTTTACTAATAAATAGTTTGATAAAGTCTGTCATCGTTGAGTTGCTTAGCGAGTTCCCAACTAATAATATTATATGCACAAATACTAATTGATGAGTTAATACCTCCTTGGTCCTCCGTGTATTAGCAATATACAGGCAGTAGTCCCTCGTCATTTAAACAACCACGATTCGCCCTCATTCTTTATCAAAATAACCACCCTTGATGCTCCGTTAGATTAGGTGTCAAGTGAACCTTAATTGTTGAGGGCAAACATGTCATTCCATTTAGTTAATCCTCATTCTTTATCAAAATAACCGCCATTGAAAGCCACTAGCTTAGCTTTTTTTTTGGGTCTGATCAATTTTATTTATTTTTTATTTGTTTAAGCTTAGATTTTCCTGTTTAATGGCAGGCCAGGAAGTGCATAAGAATAATTCATTTTGGGGGTGAGAATCTTTGAAATCTTGAAAATCAAGGGAGTGAAGTGGATTAAAACAGGGCCAACGAAATTCTGAAGAACAGGCTCTCTCCTCACCATTGCTATCCTATTTCGACTCTTGGAACACACGTTTTTACCCCCTTTCTCATAATTTATCTGGGAGCCCTTTTTACCCTCTTCATCAATTTTTTTTTTTCTTGAAGTTTTGTGAATCTCTAGGGTTCTATCTTTTATTTTCTCTTCTTTTATTTTCATCTGTAAACCCTCGATTCGTTAAGGTCGAGGGGGGGTTTTATTTCATTTCTATAATTTTTTGTTCGTATTTTGGGTGCGTTGTTCTTGAAGTTTGTTGTAAACGCCATGGCTTTGATATCGGCTTTGTTGGGTATTTTGCAAAAACCCCCAATAAGGGATGTAATAATTGAGATGATGTTGTTTATGGCACCTATTTGGATTGCGATTGTTGTTGGGGGTGCTGGTGGGTTGGTCTTGGAGGCCCTGTTGGCTAAACTGGAAACTTGGAATTCTGAGGCGAAACTGGAAACTTCAGCTGATACGATATCTACACTCGAACGAAGGAGACGAACGTGCACGGGTGGTCTTTTTGAAAAAGATGAAGGACGAATCGTTTTAAAAGATGAGGGATCACCGCTGGTATATTGCTAATACTCGGAGGACCAATGGAGTATTAACTCAATACTAATTATATCACCATTCTTATTAATAGTATAAAAATATATATAAAAGAATTTGGATCTTAAATTTAAATTTAAATTTTATTAAGTAGACATCTTGATGGATTATGCAGAAAATAAAAAATAAATTGATATAAAATAATTTGATTGTAATTATTTCAATGTACAAAGATTCAGATTGTTCTTCATTATTAGACCTCTAATATTGAAATGTAATATTTGTTATGCCAACGAATAGCCAACATAGTCTGCTGAGTTAGGATGGGTTCTTTCTTAGTTGGATTACCTCAAAAACAATAATTTTGTGTTAAATTGTTAAATTTAAATTATTTGAATAGAATCATTACGAGAAATAAATATTTGAATTTTTTTATAACTAATTAATTTATGCTCCATTCTGTCCACTTAAATTTTTTTCTTTCCTATATTGGGATGCTCAAACTTTTTATAACGTCATTAATTAAAATACTATTTTTATGAAAACAAGGACCAATGGAGTATTAACTCAATACTAATTATATCACCATAGGACCAATGGAGTATTAACTCAATACTAATTATATCACCATTCTTATTAATAGTATAAAAATATATATAAAAGAATTTGGATCTTAAATTTAAATTTAAATTTTATTAAGTAGACATCTTGATGGATTATGCAGAAAATAAAAAATAAATTGATATAAAATAATTTGATTGTAATTATTTCAATGTACAAAGATTCAGATTGTTCTTCATTATTAGACCTCTAATATTGAAATGTAATATTTGTTATGCCAACGAATAGCCAACATAGTCTGCTGAGTTAGGATGGGTTCTTTCTTAGTTGGATTACCTCAAAAACAATAATTTTGTGTTAAATTGTTAGTTGGATTACCTCAAAAACAATAATTTTGTGTTAAATTGTTAAATTTAAATTATTTGAATAGAATCATTACGAGAAATAAATATTTGAATTTTTTATAACTAATTAATTTATGCTCCATTCTGTCCACTTAAATTTTTTTCTTTCCTATATTGGGATGCTCAAACTTTTTATAACGTCATTAATTAAAATACTATTTTTATGAAAACAATTAAAATACTATTTAAAAATTTCTAAAATGATAAAAAAAATTATCGCTTATTATACTTTAATTTAGGCAAAACTAGAAATATATCACTTAATCAATATCTAGAAGAAGGTAACATTTTTTTTTATAAACAAGGGTAATAAAAAATTCATTTCCAACTCATCCCGACGACTCCACGGTCAAGGATAATATTTATGTCCGCATGGGCAACTCAACTACTCATAAGGGTGAAGTTTAAGAGAAGAGATTAGGGATCGAGTCTCACCAGCGACAATGTGAGGGGAGCTTCTTGTGCGTAGTGAGCCGGGGCCAGGGTGTGGTGTGGGGGCACTTTGGCCTCGCTTCCTGTTTAGTTGAATGCATTCCTCTACCACAAGATGTTGCAAAACAGGCACCGCTCTATTTCAAGAAGGTATGACTTAAGTTATGCTTTAACCTCCTCCTATTTACTTTGAGGTCTCTGTTGGAATGGATTTTTGTTAAAAGTTTACCATTATGCATTCGTTGTGAGACGATAAAAACCCGAAGATCACATCCTACATTTTATCTTTGACACTCAATTTTGCTATTTTTTAGGCGGCAGTTCGCAGGGGAGCGTGCCCCTATACACACACACACTACATATATTAGTTCCAACATTCCGCGACACTTAAAGAGAAAATGTTCGAAAAGTATACGTTTTTTTCGTTGACGAAATTGTAAATAAATTAATAAGAAAACGCTACACTTTTGTTTAAAATGTGTCGCGGTTTCTTTTAAAAAATGCATATACTTTCTGAAGAAAGTGTCACGGAAAGTTGAAAGTAATATATATATATATATATATATATGGGCGTACTTGATGTGAGATTTAGTGGTGACGTGAAGACGGGTTATGAATGTCGTTCCACCAAGGATTGGGATTTATGGCACGTATAGAAAGCCGTTACCTAGATTTCTAGGCACTAAGGTCTTGGAATCCATAAGGATCCAAGCAAATCATTTTTTTGGATTAAGATTAAAACTAAAGTATTTTTGGAATTTTGGATATAAGAGAAAACAAGATCAAATTAGGTTTAAATTCTATTTGGAATGATGGGTTAAACTATGTGTATTACTCTATTGATGCATTAACACTTGAATTGGGGGATTAACAATGACCCTAGGTTCTTAAGGCTAGCACAAAGGAATCCAAGTTTCCACAAAGATTAGAACAAATGTTGTCTCATTTCCATGGTGTACCAACCTAAATTCTTGAAGAACAAAAGCTATTTAAGCCCCAAATCTACCCCTATTTCCATAGAAGAGAAAATGGGTTTGAGATTGGGTTGGCTCAAGTCTCCCATCCAACTCCCATTGAAATGGAAGACTTTCCAAAGACAAACAATAATCATTGTACACTAATCATTGAAGGATAGAAATAAACTCAATTCAAACTTAATAACCCTAAATGGGTGTTCATCCCCTTTATGCAATAATCACAAAACAAGCATCAATAGAAGTAATAAACACCTAATCTAACCCATATAAGAGACTACTCACTCATATCTAAGGTAAGCATAGCAATAATAAGCAAGGAAATCATAAATACACAATAAATGTAAAGAAGAGATGGAGAAAAGGAAATGAGAGTTTTACTATTAATGATGAAGAAAAGTTGTTGGAATCCCTTCCAAATCCACCAAAAAATGCTTGCAAAGTGTTCTCCAATGTAGATCTAGGCTATTCTAAGCTAAAAGTGGCTATGAAAATAATAGAGAGAGATTCTACACTAGCTAGGGTTCGAAATATTATAAAAATGCAGCAAAACACGCCTAAAACAAAACAGTACAGACCGAAACGGATAGGGACACGGGCGTGTGGGGCCCCGTTTCCGTCATGCATGAGCCTTTTTCATTTTCGGGTTGGATTGAAATGGGTGCCCACACGCCCGTGTGGGTACCCGTTTCCATTCTTTTTCAAGCTTTTTCTTTGTTTCTTGCTCCACTGTGCGCTCCGCTGCTCCTCTCCCTCCTTGAGTGGAATCCTAAGCTACCAAAAATTGATCCAAAGTCATCCAATGTGCTCCCTTTTCTACTTGTTGCGGAAGAATCGACCTTTAACACAAAATCACACAACCAAGTAACAAATTCCATTCAAGTAACAATACTTAACTACAAAAATAAATGAAAAGTGGGATAAAAAGGTATTTAGAAATAGAGTCATCAGCACTCCCATGTGAACTGCCGCCCAAGAAGGAAACGAGAACGCTTCACAGCCGTCCACGTTGCCAGATCAACGAATCAGATGCAATTTTAAAAAAACGATGCGGTGGCATTTTCATAAATAACTCAAACTTTAGTGCAAGTAATTGTGATATAAGTGCACCTAGTTTCACTTACAAGTGCATCTATTTTCGTACCTATTTTCACTAAACAAGAGCAAGTAATTTACCTTGTTAATATTCATGCACTTGGGTGCAACCTAGGTGCACCTAATTATAACATTAGGTGCACCTAGATACTCATTATACAATTCACTTGCACCTGCATGCAATACATTTTATTTGCATCTGCAATACATTTTACTTACACATTTCGTGCAAGTAATTTACCTTGTTAACATTTATACACCTAGGTACAACTTACACTTAGGTGCACCTAGTTATAACATTAGGTGCACCGAGTTATAACTATATATGTTTAAGATTTATTCCTAATCCTATTATATTATTGTACCCAAACTGTATTACCACTCGATAACCCTAATTCTTTTTCTCTCAAGTGTGCTGTATATGAAAAGTTTGTTGCAGGGAGCACCTCCTTCGAACCTGAAAATGAGAATGCCAAAACTTAAAGATTCATTGTCTTGGGGCGAGCCAAAAGAGCAGAAAATATCAAGCGAGGATAATCACATTCTTTCTTCTGCAATGTCCAGCTTAAATAAATAAATAATAATACTGTATCTAATTTGGAAGAATTAATAATGTACTCCGTATCTAATATTTAAAAATGAGTTGGAAATTAAATATATAATAGTTAAGTAATCAATATGTTTTGGAAAGTAGATATATTTTGTTAATTAAAAATAAAAATTTTTTTTAATAAAATACTAAGTCTTAGATATTTTGCAAAAAAGGACCTGGTTAATATTGACTTTGCAAAATACATTGGCGGTGCATCAAATATTAAGGTCTGTTAATATAGTTTATCGGCCAAATAACCAAAAATATATATATTTTTTTGACTTTTCACTAAATCATGACTTTTCACTAAATCTACACAGTATTTCTTAAAATAGATAAAAATATACTTGAGCAGTTGAGCCATTCGACCAAAGTAAACTATCATATCACACAGTCAATTTATGAATTTTAATACCATACAAATATATATGATATTATAATTGAAAAGTTTTCAAAATATTTTTTTTTTATGAAGGAGCAATCGAAGATGACATTGATAATGATAGCAATAAAACAAGAACTCAAATAATTAAGTCTACTAAGAACCTTTAATATTGCATATACAAAAAATCATAGACCTTGAATTTCTTAGTGCTAGATTTCAATAGAAATGCTAGTAGTTTGTGATTGAGTGAAACTTAAGCGTACATCTATCCACAATCATCAAGGTAACGAAAATTACTCACCTTAAATCTCTTCATCAACCACTACCAAGGAAAACAATGATAAAAAAACTCAGCTAATTCATATACCTAACTAGTGCACAAACATATCATTAAATACAAACCACACCACAAACAAATCCATACACATATGTGTTGTTGTGCATACATGCCACACTTATACACTGCATTGTGCACGCGCTCATATTAAAATGCACACATATACACATCATGCATCCACCACCACCACCACCACCAAGGAAAATAAGGAACAAAATCCCCAATCGATTCACATATAGTGCACAAAAACATCATTAGCTGCAAACCACACCACAAGCAAATGCACACCTACGCACATGTACTATAGTACACATAGGCCACACATATACATTGCATTATATACATGTTCACATTGAAATGCACACATACACATCATGCACCACCACTACTAGTAATGAAAACATGTATCAGTAACGCGAATTGATTCACATACCTGTCTATTGCATCAACACATCAATAGGTGCAACCCACAACACAAATAAATGCACACACATATGTACTATAATGCACACATTCCAAATTTACAATGCACGCACACATCAAATAAACACAAAATGCACACAATGCTACAACGAACGAGGTGCACACAATAAAAGGCACTATATACCAATCATCTATTGAGGCAATTCAGTGACATGCAATTATTTCCTTCAACCCCATGCATTAATGTCAAATATAATATAATTATGGAATAATGTATGTAGTCCCTAAGGGACTTTATTTGAAAATTATTCCAAAATCTAGTCATGCATGCTATATCACCAAATCAATCTAACACTCATGCTTTCTTTTCGCTGGTTGGTGCTGCTTTCTCATTCGGTCCTGCTGGAGCAGACTGATGAACATGAGATGGCGATGGCTGCACCATCCCAAGCATTATTTGTGCATGAAAGAGATCTCTGGCCAAGGTAGGGTTTTCAATGAGAATTTGCCTAGCTTGTTCCTCGTTCTGTTCCATCAGCTTCTTCATCTCACACATGATGTCGTACAGCTCCTTCTTCGACTTTCCAACGATGTTCGCCGCCGACATTGCTCTGATCTTTTAAAAATGCACAAATGTTAATCGCAAAAGTCATGAGATATGGAGAAATACGCATGATTCAAAAACAAATCTAATAGTCCATCAACCTAAAATAATTTGAAACACAATAAACTACTCAAACGATTAAATATATCAACATCAAAAGAAAAGATTTAAAAAAAAAATTGTTATCACATAAAAATTACAGAACACCAAAAAATGAATCAAATTTGTAAGGTAATTACTTCGATCTCTTGCCTAAAAATTTTAACCTGAACTATAAATTCAATAAAACAAAAGAAACAAAAACCAAATACTAATATACTATTACCTTGGGTAACCGATGAGGGCAAAGGCAAAAGCAACCAAGCAGCGATGTGAGTAGAGGACTGGGTGTCTGGTCTTAGAATGAAACACTTATAGAAGGGAGTGATCGAATAACGGAAGCGGAAGGAGTAAAACTTGGGGTACAAGCTAACAATTCTGTGGGCTGGTTTTAAACCTTCTACTACAAAACTAGGGGTACAAACTACCAATTCCGTGGGCTAGTTTTAAACTATCTACTGAAACTAGGGGTACAAGCTAACAATTGCGTGGGCTCGTTTTAAGCCTTCTACGGCAAAACAAGCTAACAATTCCGTGGGTTAGTTTTAAACCTTCAACGGTAAACCAAGCTAACAATTTTGTGGGCTAGTTTTAAATTAAACCTTCTACGGTAAAGCAAGCTAACAATTCTGTGGGCTAGTTTTAAACCGGTAAAGCAAGCTAACAATTCTGTGGGCTACTTTTAAACCTTCTATGGTAAAGGAAGCTAACAATTGTGTGGGCTACTTTTAAACCTTCTACGGTAAAGCAAGCTAACAATTTTGTGGGCTACTTTTAAACCTTCTACGGTAAAGCAAGCTAACAATTTTGTGGGCTACTTTTAAACCTTCTACGGTAAAGCAAGCTAACAATTTTGTGGGCTACTTTTAGACCTTCTACGGTAAAGCAAGCTAACAATTATGTGGGCTACTTTTAGACCTTCTACGGTAAAGCAAGCTAACAATTGTGTGGGCTACTTTTAAACCTTCTACGGTAAAGCAAGCTAACAATTGTGTGGGCTACTTTTAAACCTTCTACGATAAAGCAAGCTAACAATTATGTGGGCTACTTTTAAACCTTCTACGATAAAGCATGCTAACAATTCTATGTGCTACTTTTAAACCTTCTACGGTAAAGCAAACTAACAATTATGTGGGCTACTTTTAAACCTTCTACGGTAAAGCACTTCTACGGTAAAGCAAGCTAACAATTATGTGGGCTACTTTTAAACCTTCTACGGTAAAGCAAGCTAACAATTTTGTGGGCTACTTTTAAACCTTCTACGGTAAAGCAAGCTAACAATTTTGTGGGCTACTTTTAAACCTTCTACGGTAAAGCAAGCTAACAATTATGTGGGCTACTTTTAAACCTTCTACGGTAAAGCAAGCTAACAATTATGTGGGCTACTTTTAAACCTTCTACGGTAAAGCAAGCTAACAATTTTGTGGGCTAATTTTAAACCTTCTACGGTAAAGCAAGCTAACAATTATGTGGGCTACTTTTAAACCCTCTACAGTAAAGCAAGCTAACAATTCTATGGGCTACTTTTAAACCTTCTACGGTAAAGCAAGCTAACAATTATGTGGGCTAGTTTTAAACCCTCTAAGGTAAAGCAAGCTAACAATTCAGTGGGTTACTTTTAAACCTTCTACGGTAAAGCAAGCTAACAATTGTGTGGGCTACTTTTAAACCTTCTACTGGAAAATTAAAATAAATTATTTTTGACCCACAAAGAGGCATGCTTTACCGGTTTTGCATGTTAAGGTTGGTTAAATTATGCAGGATAGTCTTGAATCGTCACGTGGTAAAGCAAGTTACTAAGTTAGGACAAATAATTTGGGCCCACAAAGAAGCCGTCTTTGCGTGCTACAAGCCAATTTGCGTTGACATAAACAACTATTATTATTAAAACAAAGCTAAACAAATTAAAATGTTGCGCTTACTCATGAGTTTATCTCATCATATATCATCTGTTATATATCATAGCCTAGGTGCATATAGGAACATATATACATGGACTTGATATAGAATGTTAAAATTTCAAATATTTTAGACTAGAAATTTAAAAAATGTATAGGCTCGACTTAAAGCAAAAAAATTCAAAAATATTTGAATATTTGATCTAAAAAATCACTCAATAATTTGAATTTATGGTGAATTTCATAATTTTGTATATGTTCTTGAATTTTTGAATTTGGTAATGAATGTAGATAATTATATTGGTGCTACTCAATATATATGTTTTCCAAACTAGAAAATAAAGATTTTCAACCTCTTCTAGGAGTAAACCTCTTCTAACATTGGAACATTATTTCTATTAACTTTTGTACATCTTTTGAAACATGCAATTTTTTCAAGTTCTAATTCTATTTATTAAAAAAAAGTTCTAATTCTATTAGATTTTCTTATATTCTGTAAAAGATCTAGAGTTTGACTCTCCTACATAATATCTTTAAATTTCTACATATTTCGTCTGGATGTCAAATTAACTCTTGCAGTTCAAATCAATTTTCATTTTATAAAATATATTTAAAAAATAGAAAACATAAAATATGAGGTAATGCACAGTGTTTATAAAAAAATTAAAAGAAGTTTTAATACAATAACGTACATTTAGTGAAATTCCAAAATTCTTTTTCAATTTTGACCAAATACAAAGATTTATCATATATAGTATTTATTTAATACATTGATAAATATTTTTTTTTTCCTTATATTGCACTTGCATGATAAATGTTTTGCAAATTTAATTTAAGAGTATGAGATATTTCTATATTGAGTATGAAATGCATACATGAAAAAATATTAGAATTTCAAATTCTTAAACAAAATTATAATGTGTAGTGGTTGGGTTAATTCAGTAATTCTACTTAGATTCATTGAACGGTATAACTAAAATGATTAGTTAATAAAGATTGAATCAAGTAATTCTTTAACATTTTTGGCATCTCAGTAATTGGTTAAAGATATTAATTAAAGATATCAATACTTTTTTGGCATGGACCCTGTGGGACGATTGTTCAAGCATACTGAAATTGGATTTTCAAAGATTGGGCGGTGACCATAAAACATTCTCCCCATCAATAAAACTAGGAGAACAAGTTAAAAATTTCGTGGCCTAGTTTTGAAGCTTCCACGATCAATCATTATTGTGTGGACCATGGTCCACATAGCTGTGTGGACCATACTATCAAATAATGCATATTCAATATAAAAATAATGTACATTCAGTATAAAAATAATGAACATTATATTCAGGGGATGTACATTATTTGTGTACTGAATGTACATTATCTTTATAGTATAAAAATAATGTACATTCAGTACAAAAATAATGTACATTTAGTACATTAAAAATGTACATTTTATTATGGTCCACACAATAATTTGCCTTCCACGATAAAGCAAATTAAAGCAAATTATCTTGGACTCGCAAAGGAGTAAATTTCTGACATTATTGACATTTGTATAACTAAGTAATTGATTGAACACATATTGATTAGAGATATCGATACTTTTTAAAATTATTGAAATCTATCTCAAAATCTGTACTTTTCAACATCAATCTATATTGGTTTTGAAAAACAAATGAATTTGTCCCTCTATGATCTGACCAAAATTTATAAGTGTAAGTGTTATAAGTGTAAAATATTTAATTTTGATGTTCCATCAAACACATATCTAATCTCATATAAATTTAAAACAATTCAAAAAACAATCAACTTATCATACAATTAACATTTAATCAATTTTAAACAAGGAACGAATTAAAAATACATTGCTTTTTCTGTATAAAACAATTTGATCCAATTGGTCTCAACATTCACCAAAGGTCCATCCAGCATGACTAAGTCAGTCTATTGTCAAAATCGAATAAGAAAGTCACACTCTACTCATTAGCACAAAAAGAAAAGATCTTTTTAAAATAGCTATCACATAAAGTACACAACCCTAAAAATGAATCCAATTCGAAAAGTCATTCTCTTGCTTAATTTTTTTTTTTAACTTCAACTCAAAATTCAAGAAAATGAAACAAATAAGAATTAGGGACTAACATAGTAAATTACCTTGAGTGATTAAAATTGGGAGGAGAAGTTGAAGAGAAGACCAGGGCAAGAGCACAAGCAGCAGTACAACAGGGGAGGTTTGAGTGCCTAGCAGAGGGTTGAAACTCTTATAGAGGGAGAGAGGAGCGGAGGTGGAACGGGTAAAACTAGGGATATTAAAGTAGGTTAAATCCTGTGGGCTGGTCCTAAATCATCCCGCCGTGAAGCAAGTTACAACAAATAATTTTTTACCCTCTTACATAATATCTTCTCTACATATTTCGTCTGGATGTTCAAACTAACTCGTGCAAATCAATTTTCTTTTTATAAAATATAAAAAAATATGGAAAACTTTAAATACGATGTAAATGCACAATATTTACAAAATTAAAAGAATATTTAGTACAATGACCTACATTTATTGAAATCCCAAAATTATTTTTCAATTTTGACCAAATACAAAGATTTATCATATATAGTATATATTTATAAATACATTGATTATGATTTTTTTCTTTTTTTTCCGTGCATAATAAATGTATTGCAAATTTAAGAGTATGAGATATTTATGTATTGAATATTAAATGCATACATGAGAAATATTGGAATTTCAAATTCTTAAAAAAATGAGTTAACAAAAATATAATGTGGTTGGGTTAATTCTGCAATTGTACTTTGATTCAATTCATTGAACGGTCCAACCAAAATGGTTAGTTAATAAAGATTGAATTAAGTATTTCTTTAACATTTTTGGCATCATAGTAATTGATTAAAGATATCAATAATTTTTTAAAGTTATTGACATCTATCTCAAAATTATTGCATTTAAGTATCAATATACAATACCAGTTTTTCTTGTGTCAAAGAAAGAATGTTATGTTTGCATGATCTAAAATAAACTTATAATTTGTGTGTTAGATTCTATACTATCATTTTATAGGTCTGAAACATAGTGAAAAAATAATACATATATCTGAAAAGAGTAAAATGTGTTATTGTCTAGAAATTTAAGACCTAATGTAAAACACATGGCTTGAATTCAAGAAGAGGGCAACTACACTGTACACTGTTCACAACATATTCGAGAATGATGGCCGTTTAAATTTTGTTTTCCCTCCAATAAACAATTTTAATGGCATCTATAAATAGCCCAACTCAAGATAGATAAATATATGGTTTGTAACTGTTTTGATAAAAAAATTATAATTTCTCGAGCGCAAGAGATTTCAAAAACTATCTAGCTTATTAGTAAACTAGACTCAAGTAACAATCAAGATTAACATCTAGAAGTTGAGTCAACAAGTTTGAGAAAATCAATATGCATGTGTTAACCGACCAACATCTCAATTTGGAAAGATATAAAGAGGAAGAGTAGCAAGTGTAGACCTATAAAAATTAAACCTATTTAACACTTGTTGCTTAGCTTTTTGCAATTCCTTTTCCAGGGAAGTCAATATTACTTTTTGCAATTTGTAGATGTATGTTAAGCTTCGTTGCAATTTCTAGTTAGTTGAATATAACACAAGTTTGACAATAGTATAGGTGCTACTACAAAGTAGAAGTTTGTGAAAAAATATCCCAAAGGCAATCTCTGATATCAAGAGTGGTCATCACACATAACAAGAGCTCGTGAAGGAAACATCCAAGAGCAAGTATTATGGTGTAATGGTGTGGCGTGAAGCAATCTTCTATGAGGCGATCAAGGTTGTCATGAGGCGTCATCACGGCATGAGAGTGTATCATGATGCAACGTTTCCTGAAAAATATAAATAAGATAAATAAGATTTTATTTTGGAGACTTTTGAACTTTTACACTTTTAGATTTTTTATTCATTAGTTAGTTACTCTATAGAATTCAACTACCAATTTCTTAGGACCCTAGATTTTACTTTTCCAGTCAATTTCAATTACAATTGCACTTTCAATTCAAGTTGTAGTTATATTCAATTTCCTTTTCATTGTTGAAGCAAGGATTGAAGATTGGATTTACATTTTCATCATCAAATATATAAGTCATCTCTCTACTTTTATTTCATTACGACTTCCTTATTTTCTTTTAATATTTAGCTTTGATCTTATATTTTGTGTTTGTTATATATGGATTTCCTTTTTTATCTTAAATTCCTAGCACCGATTAATCCCCGGCTAGGCATACGTCCTAAGCGCTAAACGCTCCCTGAACGTCCGAGGAGCGCTTAGCGATTTTTTCGACCATATTTATAGTGCATCGGAAATATAACACAAGATTTAAAACGGGAGCTATTTACATAGTATAAGTTTCAAAAACTTATATACTGCTTCACACAGTAGAGGTTTCGCAAACCTTTATTGGCCCAAAAAATAATGGTTCAAAAACTTATATACTGGTTGGAATTACAAACCGGTGCTGCTTCTCTCAGCAGTACATGTTCTCAACACTTTAAAAAAATAATGTGAAATTTGGCAAAACTTTAGCTTAATTGTCTGGACTGTCAATTTTCGGACGAACATTCAATGCGTTTGGGTAACTCGTGCACACAAGTCCAAACTTTTGGGCTCGTTTTGCATCCCTTACACGCAAGATAGAGCCATTATGTTATACAATTATTGAAACTCTTGACAAAGTATAATTGTATATATATACTAGTGAAAATCGCATCCCTTTCAATTCTAATCTAACCTTAGACAAAGGCTACTAAAAAACATTCCAACTTCATTTTTCCAATCACAAATGAGTAAACTTTGAATAACAATTTTTAATTCACTCATTATATATTTTAAGTACCTAATATATAAAATTAAACCTCTCACTTAGGAAAACATGAATCCACTTTGATACCAGACCCAAATAAATATTAGAATAATACAACAAAATGACCATTTTAAATGTCAAATAAATTAAGTCAATTTTTCCAACAATTGGATTGTCAATTATAAGTTGCACCACAAAGCATATATTTCCTACAACAAGTTCTAGCTAGCTTCATATATATGAGAAATCGTTATGTTTCCCCAATAAGTTCTTCAGAGATTGCAAAGATTGGCAGAGAGCACTCAGTTTCAGATAGTAGCTGAAGGTTTCTCTATTGGAGAAGTTTTATGCTCATCAATAGGATTTGCTGGAATTGCCTCATTGGTTGATACTGGAGCAAATGGGGAACACAATTCTGGGGTTTTCTCCTTCATTTTAGCAACGTACCCCCTGCACCCATAAAAGCAATATTTAAAAATAATAATCATAATTAAGAATTACATTAACGGTGTCACATTTGAGGGTTTTTCTATGTATATATATATATATACACACACACTATATCATTCTCCTACTAATAACTAACAGTGCACACAAAATTTTGAAAAAATGCACTCAAGTTTGTTGCGCTGAGATATTAAAATGCAATAAATTTGAGTAAACTTGGTTTAGATCTTGTAAACACTGCTAGTTACTATATCATTATTTTCCTTTCGATTTTAGTCATTGTCCTTCTTTTTAATAATTCTAATACAAAAAAAAAAAAAAAAAAAAAAAAAAAAAAGAAACTTTGTTTCAGTATATTAAATAATTCAAATAGGAAATTATATATATCTTGCAATGCTTGAAACATTAAGAGTATTGAGACAAACAAGAAATTTGGTATACCTTTTGATGAACGAATTAGCTTTGGGGTTTGCAGGAAGAGCCAAAACTGTATCCATGTTTTGTCCATGATCCATGATGGTTGTTTGATGATAAAGTTCTCTATAATTTTAAAATATTTTAATAAGAAAACAACAATAACATACAATTGAATTTCCTAAGAAGTATATTTTTGGGAGTAAGGTTTCATTTTTGGTACAAGCTAAGGTTCCATTTTTCTTCCCTGTGAGACCTATCAATTCCTCTGATCTTTTCAAAATACACAAATTTTAATCCGATCCCAAAAGTTTGAAATCATTTTACAAAAATAAATAAATAAATAAATAATGAAAAAAAATGAAAAGTACAACAGAAGTAATTTATTAAATGAATGAAAATTGCATAGCTTGAATTCAACAGGTAAACATATTCAATGGGTAAACATATTCAAACATAGCTTATAGGCCAAATGCCAATTAAAATTTAAACTATTCACTAAATCAAGTCATAAGAATGGGCAAATATGCTTGATTCAAAAACATATCTAATAGTGCATAAATCTAAAATAGTTAGAAACACAATAAACTCATCAAATGATTAAAATTAAATGAACACCATTAGCATGAAAAGAAAAGATTTTTTTAAAAATTTGTTATCACATAAAAAGTACAAAACCCCAAAAATAATCTAATTTGCTAGGTAATTAATTCTCTTGCTTAAAATTTTTAACCTAAATTACAAATTCAAGAAAACAGAACAAACAATAACTAGATACTAATACACTATTACCTTGGTGATAAGTGCAAAAGATGCCATCTTTATAAGGTCATTATCGGATCGTCTAGTGCACAATTCGTTGCTTTTGTGATTGATTTGTCCCTTTATTGCGTTAGAATGATTGACATTGCTATTAGACCCCGTTCCACGCTTGGCTAATTGTTTTGTAGGTAAAAGATGTGCAAAAAGGGCAGGAAATGACAACATTTCAGATAAGTGAAGAACGAACCAAAGTTGGAGCAAAATTAGGCCAGGACTGCAGTGGACGCGCGGTGGACGCGCAGTGGACGCGCGTCCACCCATGCGTCCGAAATATCACTTGCAGAAGTTTGACAGCAGAACAGAGGTCTGATGTGGACGCGCAGCGGACGCGGGGTGGACGCCCGCGTCCAACTTTCAGCCCTCTGAAGTTTGGAGTCTGTGCAGCAAAAAAGCACGCTGGCGCGCAGTGGATGCGCGTCCAGCCGTGCGTCCATCGCGGAAAATTCAGCAGTTGGGCGAGATTTAAAAGGGGAATTGAACCATTTTGCGGGGGATCCATCACACTTCAGTTTTAGATCATTTTAGACTTTCTCTCTCTAGGATTAGCCTAGAGAGAACTCTCCCAAATCACTCCACATTACAATTCTTAGGTTTAGATTAGAATTAGAGAAGAATTCCATTGGTGCAAGATTGTGATCTACATTCAAGTTCAAGATTAAAGTTCAATTTCAAGTTCAAGTTCAAATTCAAAGTTCAATTCCTAGCTAAGTCTTCCTTTTAATTTCTTGTCATTACTTTTACCTTTTGCTATTTCAATTCCAAGTATGATTAGATAGATCTTTGTGGATTTGGATTGAGCAATGTTGTATGGATGTTCTTGAGCTTTGAATTGATCAATTAGGTTTTGCAATTGCTTGATTATGAGTTTGATTGTGTGAGTGGTGATCCACTTTGACTCTTGTGTAGGGGTGATCAACCTATATGAGAGGTGTTTGGAGAAGGAGTCTCATCTACGAGAGTAGAGTTACTCCTTAGCCTAGCCTAGCACATTTCCCTCTCACCTCTGAGAAAAGGGAGAAGTGGAAGATAAGAGGCACATAACGTGTTTGACAAAATGCCTCTCCTAGCCTAGTGATCACAAGGATGACATTACGGTCTAAGGAGTGAGTCCATTGACCACGAGAGTGGCGGTGGTGTTGGTGACCTTATCTCATTTTCATAATCTAAGTGTTGCTAGCCTAATATCTTAGGAAATCAAGGATACCTATATGAGTTGCAAGGTCCAAATCCTCCTTTCCAATTGTTTGTTTCCAACGTTTTGTTCCTTATTTGCATTATGTTTCGTGCACATTCCTTACTATGCTTGGGTTAGCTTTCAAACACTAAACACTCTTGTGCTTAATCCCCTTACCGCTCAAATTCCCTCCTTGCCGTCCTTTGAGAACGATACTCGGGAACTTCTTTTCGTTTTAACATCTATTTCTTTCCATCCACCGCGAAAACTACACCCATCACTTGGGTAGCCGATGATGAAAAAGGCAGAAGCAGTCAAGCAGTGACGTGAGTAGAGGTCTAGGCATCTGGTTGTAGAATGAAACTCTTATTGAGGGGAGTGATCGAAGAACGGAAGCTAAAGGAGTAAAACTAGGGGTACATGTTAAAAATTCTGTGGGCTGGTTTTGAACTTTCCACGGTAAAGCAAGTTAGAAAAAAATTATTTTGTCCCGCAAAGAAGCATGCTTTACAGGTTTCACATGTTAAGGTAAGTTAAACTTTGTAGGTTTGTCTTAAATCGTCACGCGGTAGAGCAAGTTAGAACAAATAATTTGGGTCTTCAAAGAAACCGTCTTTGCATGCTACAAGCCGATTTGCGCTGGCATATACATACAACTGTTATTATTAAATGCAAAGCTGAACAAAATGTTGTCGTTACTCACGAGTTGATCTCATCATATATCATTAGTTATATCATAGATTAGGTGCATATAGCAACATACATGACCTTGATATTGGATGTTAAAATTTCAAATATTCAAGGCTAGAATTTTAAAATTGTACAGGTTCCACTTAAAACAAACAAATTCAAAAATAATTTGAATATTTGATCTAAAAAATCACTCAAAATTTTAAATTTGTGATTAAATTCATAATTTTGTATATGTTCTTGAAATTTTGAATTCGGAAATGAATGTATATAATTAGTGTTACTGAATATGTTTTCCAAACTCGAAAATAAAAATTAGAGAATGGAATAAAGAAAAAGAAAATGGAAAACAGAAGGTAAATGCACAACATTTATAAAAACGAGAAGAATATTTATTACAATATCATATACATTTATTCAAATTCCAAAATTGGTTTTCAATTTTCACCAAATATGAAGATTTCCCATATATAGTATATATTTAATAAAATGATTAAGAGATATATTTTTTACTTATTCTGCCCTTGCATAATAAATGTATGGCAAATTTAAGACTATGAAATATTTTTCTCTTGAGTATTAAATGCATAGAAAATAAATACTAAAATTTCAAATTCTCACACAAATGAATTAAAAAAATGATCTTGTTTGGTTAATTTAATACTACGTAATTGTATTTCGATTCATTGGACGGTTTAACCAAAATGGTTAGTTAATAAAGATTTATTTAAGTAATTCTTTTTCATTATTGATTGGCATCTTATGAATTGATTCAACATATTGATTAACGATATCAATAATTTTTTAAGTTATTCATATCTATCTAAAAATCAATACATTTTCAATATCAATCTACAATATCATTTTAACTTATGTCAATCTAGACCACTAGTGTTAACAAAATACACCACTAGTGTTAGAAAAATGCACAACATTGAAAATGCTCAAAAACACCAAAAAATATACAATACACCCAAAATAATGCACCATAACTCCCATGTCCCTAATTGTCCATTTTCGAACACTGTGTGGTGTATATTTGCATACCTTGTGGTGTGTTTTTTGATGATGCATACCTAGTGGTGCATATTTGTGTTGTTCATTTTCTAAATTTGGGTGGTGTATATTTGTATACCTAGTGGTGTGGCTGCACTGACTGTACGTTATGGCGCGGCCACACTTGAACTCTACTATATATAATTAAATACAAACCACACCGCAAACAAATGCATACACATATGTGTTGTTGTGCATACATGCCACACTTATACATTGCATTGTGCACGCGTTCATATTAAAATGCAGACATACACATCATGCATCCACCACCACCACCAGGGAAAATAAGGACCAAAATGTTAGATATAAATATTCTAACCATACAAAGTAGTTTACGAGAAACCTAACCTCGTAATAGCGAAAGCGGAAGCAGTGTTGATCTCCAGCCACAGTTGATGTGATGCCTCTTGAATGGTAGACCGTTAGCCATATTTGATGGTGTAATGTTGTCTACTGAGCAGTATGAGTACCGTGAACTGTATGTGCTATACAATGCTTATCCTGTATCCCATTAATACTGGCTTATATAGGCGTAGAGTCGGATTGAATAACAACTAGTAGTTATTTAGTCCAACCAAACCACTTAATAAGCGTAGTCAACTTGCACCACTTAATTAAGGCCCTAATATATATATATATATATATATATATATATATATATATATATATATATATATATATATATATATATATATTAGGAAAAATCTTACATTCTCCCACTTGGTGCAAGTACTAGCACAACCCTCGTCAAAGAACAAAACACACGAATCATAGTGATAAGTCCTCTATTTTACAGAGTAATATCCATTATGGTCACATGCATTTTAATTCTCCAACTTAGGCAACTCATGAACAAACTCAATGTTTATTCTCGGTAACTTAAGGGTTGGTTCTCAAAATATATTATGTGCACAACTGAAGAAAAGAAATCATCTAAAATATTTGTACAAAAGTATACTATATGATCTCTAAAATCCTTAAAAGCATGCCTTAAGTGGATATTTCTTCATGTTAGCATAATACTAACTGTATTCCATGACTTCTTTATAACTGAACTTAAACACTACCTCTGACAGCTTTGAGCTTGGAGTTGACACGTTTGTCACTCCCACTCATTAAAATAGCCAAAAGATAGTTAAGTCACAAAACCATTCCAATAACTTAGAGAATAAACAAAAAAACTCTAAGTCCATAAATTTGGAATCTTAACATACACCATAACTTCCCAAATAATCACAATATCCACTTTAAAATTAACTAAACATTTATGATTCATACTTTCATGTCTCTCAAATTTTTTTTTAGCCTTATCAAAATGGCCCAGGATCAATTTTAAAGAAACTAAATACTCTATTAAACGCTAAAGAATAACAATACACCACAAGTTAAATGATTTTGTTCTAATAAATTCTTTAATATTGTTACAACATTTTCATAAACATGTTGCACAACTAAATGTCCAATAATTTGAACTTATGAATTTATATGAACAAATTAAAGATTAATACTTGTGGAATCTTTTGGACTTATTGTTTGACATACAATCCAATTTGCATTGGGATGTATGAAGACAATTATTAAATCCATATCTTCAGTGGAGCATCTTAATGATCTTTTTCTAAATGATCACTCCACTGTTTTTTTAGCAAAATTAATGATATACATACTCATAATTGATTTGACCAACTAATAAATGAAGATATAATTCCTCACCATTAGTTGGGCATACTAAATAATCAATATTTGGTTCCAATAAAAGTTCAACTAAATAATGAAGATATAATTCTCCACCATAGTTGGACGTACTAAAAAAACAATAAAAATACACCTTTCAAAACCAAGTTAGAATTTGGCTCAAAAGATACATTTTATTCTTGGAATTCAAAATAAGTATATCATATCACCTCACTTACTATAGTTAGTCCAAGTGGCTAAATTTTGAAAAGTAACTGCATACATAGTTTGCCAATGCAAACCATGAAACTTAGAATTTATAATTGAACTAAATTTACAAATTCTAAGAAATTGTGATAAATTTATTATCTAATGGGTTGAGGATTTATTGACATAAAACTTGCTTATGGGCTAAAGTTTTAATTCTATTAAATCCAATTAAGAAATCCTTATGATAATATTTTATCTCAATTACCAAATAGTCAGAAGAACCTAGTGACATAAAACTTGTCTGTGGGCTTAAGTCTTACTCAATTAGATTCAACTGAAAATTTTTATTTTATGATGAAACAATTTATCAAATGAGTTGAAGAATCAAGTGACATAAAACTTGCATGTGCGCTAAAGTTTTAATTCAATAAGATTCATTACAACCATTATGATAAAAAAAACTTAAAGAAATCAAGTTTCTTTTCCTTAACCCTCGTGGACAATTCAAGGAATATGATCCAAAGTTTACATCATAAAAATTAAACTACATGATAGAATTAAATCCGCAATCGATTAACATATAGTGCACAAAAACATCATTAGGTGCAAACCACAACACAAACAAATACACACGTACGCATATGTACTATAGTACACACATGCCACGCATATACGTTGCATTGTATACATGTTCACATTGAAATGCGCACACACACATCATGCACCACCACTACCAGTAATAAAAACATGTATAAAAAACGCCAATTGTTTCACATACCTGTCTACTGCACGAACACATCATTAGGTTCAACCCACACCACAAATAAATGCACACGCATATGTAATATAATGCATACGTTCCAAGTTTACAATGCACACACATCAAATAAATACATAATACACACAATGCTATAACAAGGTGCACACAATAAAAGGCACTATATACCAATCATCTATTGAGGCAATTTAATGTCATGCAATTATTTCCTTCAATCCCATGCATTAATGTCAAATATAATATAATAATGGAATAATGTATGTAGTCCATAAGGGACTTTATTTGAAAATTATTCCCAAAATATAGTCATGCATACTATATCACCAAATCAATCTAACACTCATGCTTTCTTTAAAACAATTTCATTTTCGCTGGCTGCTGATTTCTCTGGTGGAGTAGGTTGCTTCTCATCAACTGGATTTTTCTCCTTCGTTGGCATTGGCGCAAATGGTGAACACAATTCTGGGTTCTTTTTCTTCATTTCGGCAACGTAACCTCTGCATGCATAATAATAATAATAATAATAATAATAACAATAACAATAACAATAACAATAATAATAATAATAATAATAATAATAATAATAATGATAATCATTGTCGTCATCAATTCATCATCATTAAGAAATATACTACGTATTAATTATGTAACAACTGAATGTTTTACTAAAGGGAAAATGACACTTTTTCCCCCTATGTTATTAAAGTGGTTATTTTTCTACCTGAAATGTTAAATTTGCATTTTTACCCTTAAAAATAATTATTTCATTTATTTTTCTTCTCCAACAAATTATTACTTATATGTATGGATGATCACGATTCGGTTCGAACCTAACCAAACAGTGTAGCAATCATACCGAAATAGTATGGACGGTTCTGGTTACGATTCAGAACCGAAAAAATAAAATTAAATAATTGTTGAACAGTGAACTGGAACTGAACCACAGTCATATATAGTGAAAATGATCAAACACTTATTTTGATAAATCGGTATGGTTCAATTCCAATTAATTTCGATTTTGAACCCCCAATCAAAACTTATTTATTTATTTATTTTTAATTTTATTTCTTATTTAAAAATAGTCTAAATTCAACAATTATTTTATTTTATTTTTTCGGTTCTGAATCGTAACCGTAACCGTCCATACTATTTAAGTTCAATTGCTACAGTGTTCGATTAGGTTCGTATCGAACCATGATCTTCCATACATATTAGTAATACTTGGTTGGAGAATAAACATAAATGAAATAATTATTTTAAGGGTAAAAATGTCAATTTAACATTACAGGGGGAAAAGCTACCACTTTTAAAATAACTGAGGGGGGAAACTACCACTTTAATAACATAGGGAGAAAGTGCTATATGCACATAACATATGGGAAAAAAGTACCATTTTCCCTTTTACTAAATCTACGTAATTGATTACTTCTCTCCTAAGCATAGGTTCTCTCACAAGACTGGAAGCCAATTGTATCGACGACGGATCTAAAAAACTTAATGGCTTTAAAGCAAAGGACAAAAATATTATTTCAAAGAAGGAAAAATTATTATAATATTTTGATAATTATTTCAAACTTTGGGTGCACACCACAACACTATCAAGTGTATTTTATTATATGATTTATATCTAGAAGTGAATGCACATCCCTTACATGTTTTTGGGATAGACATGATGTACTTTCTCTTGTAGCCTAAAAAGTCAATACCCCACCACGGGACTCCTCTGACATTTCTTCAATGAGAGCCACAGAGGTGCCATCTGAACACAAGGTGCTTGGCATATATATATATATATATATGTGTGTGTGTGTGTGTGTGTTTGTGTGTGTGTGTGAAAATGCATACCTTATGGTGAACGGTTTAACCTTGGAGTCTTTCGAATGAGTGAAAGCAAAATTTTTGAATTGACGTCTTTTATCCATGGCAGTTGTTTGATGATAAATATCTGTATAATTTCAAATTATTCAAATAAAAAAAATCGTCAATAAAAGTTTCCAAGAAAAAACCAAATTATACAATTTTGAATGGGAAAAGTTTCAATTATTAAAAAATATAATATAAAAAATACAATAGTGATTCATTAAATAACTCAAAATTGCAAACATTGAACTCAAGGGGTAAACAGGTATGTTAATATAGCTTATCGGCCAAATACCCAAAAAAAAAAATTTCTTTTCTGACTTTCCACTAAATCATGAATTCTACACAGCATTTCTTAAAATAGATAAAAAATAATATATATATATACTTGAGCAGTTGAGCCATTCGACCAAAGCAAACTATCATATCACACAGTCAATTTATAAATATTATAATTGAAAAGTTTTCAAAATAATCAATGCTAAAGTTAGGGTGAAACCTTGACCAAAGGGAGTTTTAGCAAACCCGTGCTACTTCTCTAATATTCTAATAAGAAAACAAATATATAGAATTGAATGTCCTACAAAGTGTACTTTGGGGAGTAATTCTTGGCCAAATTGGTACAGGCTAATGTTCCATTTTTCTTTCCCTGTGAAACACAGAGACCTATCAATTGCTCTGATCTTTTCAAAATGCACAAATTTTAATCGCAAAAGTTATGAGATATGGAGAAATATGCTTGATTCAAAAACAAATCTAATAGTACATCAATCTAAAATAGTTTGAAACACAATAAACTACTCAAACGATTAAATATATCAACACCATTAGCATGAAAAGAAAAGATTTGTTTTTTAAATTTGTTATCACATAAAAATTACAGAACACCAAAAATGAATCCAATTTGTAAGGTAATTAATTCTCTTGCTTAAAAATTTTAACCTAAAAAAAAAAGAAACAAGAACCAGATACTAATGTACTGTTACCTTGGGTAGCCGATGAGGGCAAAGGCAAAAGCAGCCAAGCAGAGACGTGAGTAGAGGACTGGGTGTCGAGTAGTAGAATAGAACTCTTATAAAGGGGGGTGATCGAAAAACGGAAGCAGAAGGAGTAAAACTAGGGGTACATTGGCGCTGGTTTTGTTGTAAAGCAAGATAGAATAATTTATTTGGGACCCACAAAGGGGCACGCTTTACAAGTTTTGTATGTTAAGGTTAGTTCAATTATGCAAGCCAGTCTTGAATCGTCACGCTGAAAAGCAAGTTCGGACAAATAATTTGGGGCCCACAAAGAAGCCGTCTTTGCGTGCTACAAGCCAATTTGCGCGGTCCTAAACAACTATTATTACTAAAGCCAAGCTAAACAAAATGTTTTGCTTACTCATAAGTTTATTTCATCATATATCATTAGTTATATATCATAGACTAGGTGCATATAGCAACATACATGGCCTTGATAGAGATTGTTAAAATTTTAAATATTCTAGACTAGAAATTAAAAAATTGTATAGACTCCACTTAAATAAAAAAAATCCAAAAATATTTGAATATTTGATCTAAAAAATCACTCAATAATTTGAATTTATGATTAATTTCATAATTTTGTATATGTTCTTGAACTTTTGAATTTGGTAATGAATGTAGATAATTATATTGGTGTTACTGAATATGTTTTCCAAATTAGAAAATAAAGATTTTCAACTTCTTCTAGGAGTGACCCTATTTTAACATTGGAACATCATTTCTATTAACTTTTGTATATTTTTTGAAACATGCAATTTTTTCAAGTTTTAATTATATTAGATTTTCATATCTTCTGTAAAAGATCTAGAGACTTAGTCTCCTACATAATATCTTTAAATCTCTACATATTTCGTCTGGATGTTCAAATTAACTCTGATCTTGCAATTCAAATCAATTTTCTGTTTATAGAATATATTTAAAAATAGAAAACATAAAATATGAGGTAAATTCACAGTGTTTATAAAAAAATTAAAAGAATTTTAAGTACAATAACATTAGTGAAATTCCAAAATTATTTTTCAATTTTGACCAAATACAAAGATTTATCATATATAGTATTTATTTAATACATTGATAAATACTTTTTTTTTTCTTATATTGCACTTGCATGATAAATGTATTGCAAAATTAATTTAAGAGTATGAGATATTTCTATATTGAGTATGAAATGCATACATGAGAAATATTAGAATTTCAAATTCTTAAACAAAATTATACTGTGCAGTGATTGGGTTAATTAATTCAGTAATTCTACTTAGATTCATTGAACGGTATAACTAAAACGGTTAGTTAATAAAGATTGAATTAAGTAATTCTTTAACATTTTTGATATCTCAGTAATTAGTTAAAGATATTAATACTTTTTTGGCATGGACCCTATGGGACGATTGTTCAAGCATTTTGAGACTGGATGTTCAAAGATTGGGAACTGACCATAAAACATTCTCCCCATGAATAAAACTAGGAGAACATGTTAAAAATTTCGTGGCCTAGTTTTGAACCTTCCACGGTAAAGCAAATTAGAACAAATTATTTAGGACTTGCAAAGAAGCATGCTTTATAGGTTTCACATGTAAGGTGAGTTAAATTATGTAGGTTAGTCTTGAATTGTCAAGCGGAAGATCAAGTTAGAACAAATTATTTTGGACTCGCAACGAAGCGTGCTTTACAGGTTTCACATGTTATTTGAGTTAAACTCGGTAGGTTAGTCTTGAATTGTCACGCGGTAGAGCAAGTTAGAACAAATTATTTTGGATCCGCAAAGAAACATGCTTTACAGGTCCGTAGTACTCAAAACAAAATCTTTTTTCTTTTAAAAAAACAAAAAAATATTATGTACTTTCAGAAATTGTTGTTTTTTTTTTTTTTTTTGAAAATCAAAGCATCAAACCTTATATTAAATTGTCACAAAAACACCAAATACAATCAGGAGGGGAAACATCCCAAAAACCAAGGACACAGGAAGAACCAGTCGTTTGCGCAAGCACATGAGTTACATGATTCGCTGACCTTTTGACATGGCGAACAACAACATTCCCGATGTCAATAGCAAGTTCACGACATTGTTGAACTACCATACCAACATACGAAAAATCATGACTAACAGAATTGAAACTTGAGCAAAAATTTAAATAGTCAGACTCTATTATAATATTATTAAAATTCCGACTCTTGATCGAGGATAGAGCTTCCTTCAGTGCCATTGATTCAATGGAGTAAGGATCGAGCGGACAGTTTAAGCGACCACTGTGTGCAGCAACAAATGACCCATCATGACTCCTAATTATAGCGCCAAAACCCACTGCCTCAGCATGAACAACTGTGTCAATATTACATTTCAACATATTAGAGGGTGGCGGAGTCCATGCAATAATGGGTTGCAAACCATGCGTCGCACTCCCTAGTACTGGTGTTGGCAGATAAGCCTGTTGCCAAGAAATCACAAAAGAATCAGCCATGCTTCTCATTTCCTCGATAACATTTTCCCCCCTTTTTTAATATTTTGTACAAATAAAATTAATTTGTACAAAATATATTATAATACTAATAAGGAATAAAATGTTTATTACTTATATAGAAAAGTATAATAATTTTGAAGAAAAATGTAATACTTTTACATTTTGATTTAAAAGTATTACATTTTTCCTCATAAATATTACATTTTCTCTAAGTAACAAACACTACTTGTCAACAAAATGTAAAAGTATTATACTACATTTTTCTCATAAATATTACACTTTTCCTAGTAACAAACATTTTATTCGTAGCTTATTAGTATTACATTTTTTAGTATAAGTATTACAATTCCTTATACACCTGACCCATCTCACGAATAAATCCTAAGATAAATTCAGAGGACATCGACCTTAACAAGAACGAGAACAATAATACAAATAAAATAAAACTATATTATTGTGTTGTCATTTTTTGTTATTATATTGTTATATATCATCGTAATTAAATTCAAAGGGAATTGTTTAATATGGGGTTTTATCACATAATTTTAAGTAAAACGACGAAGTTGTTATGCCTCAAGTGATTTAAGAAGCAGCAAGCCCCACCGAACAAATGCTAGCTTTATATGGCCATAAATGCAACCGTTTTCTGACTTGCTAAAGTTAAAGTTCAATTCATTGCTTCGTGGCTGCTGAAGATGTTGAAAATAAATGGTTTATTGAGAATTGAGATGATGAGTGTATGAGCTTCAATATTTAACTTATAGATACAAGAAGATGCTTCAAAATTCACAACTTGTTTTGCGGAGAATTTTCTTGTAAATTTTGTAATTGATAATTTGTCGCTAAAGTATGTATTCTTAAGTGTTTATTTACTGCAGATGTAAGAAATGATACAATCCTACATCGGTTTCACAAGAGATTGTGAAGTGGTACTTAAGTTGGTGCCAAATCTCAGCTCCACTCATGAGCTAATTTTTGTGGTAGAGTTAGGGTCTTGACTTGAGTGTCGTTTGATACGAGAAGAGTCCGGACTCCGGAGTAACTACCTGGTGCTTGATAAAGAAGTCCAAACCCCTTTTCAAAGGGTGGGCAACAACGATACAATTAATCCCACATTTCCAAATTAACTCCACAAGAGTTTGCGCAGTGTTACTTAAGTTGGGACGGAGGTGATGAGAACCTATAAAGAAAAAATACACTCAATAATTTATAAACACATAAACTCCCATTTGATGGGATATAAAACATACTCTCACTCTCACAAATTAGCACAAGGAACAAGCACTGCTTGAGGTAACAAAGGAATTCATTACAACAATCCTAAAAGGAAACATACATTTACCAAGATATATAGTAAATAAGTTTTAAAAGCATCATAACACATAGCTTACAACATTTCTTGATGAGTCACTTAATTAGCTTCAACATATATCGCTTCAAACCACTTCAAAGATAATAAGCATGATGGGAAATTATATGGAGAGTCCTTGGAGGCTTAATTTTGAAGTAAAGAAGTTAAAGTCATGATGCCAAACGTTGAGTCGCTTCAACCAACACTCTGCGGCATTGTAGAGGTCAATAATTCTCTCATAGTCATCAAAAGTATTTCCATTTATCCAAATCTCATCATCCAATCTATATGTAGCCAACCCAAATGGATATGGATAAAGAACATCCCCAGTACTCTTTTTAATATTGTTGTTTCCTTCTTTTCCTTTCACCATTTCCAAAACTTTCTTCCCTTTCTTATCCCCATCCTTGTCCAGCTTCACTCCACCTGTATTTGTACCGCAAAATAAAAATTAAGCACTTTAATTATAAAATCACCTTAAATATATTTAAAGGAAACTATTCAAATTTTCAATGAAATTAAATTGTAAAGGATAGATAGATAATTCTTATTTAGTTTGTCAATATTTATATATGTTTTTGGGCAGATGCCGGTAAAGGCCAACTCTAGCACCCGGTGGCTGGGGGATTGTTGGGTGGAGGCCGGTAAAGTCCAAGTCCATCACCCAGCGTCTCAAAAATGTGTGGCGGTACAAGGAAATAAAGTTACGTTTTCTCTACTAGTTATAGCTTTTGGCATAAGTGGTAAGCACTTGTTCTGTATTAGAGCCAGGTCACTTGTGGGTGTTGGAAGCTTGGATGAGGGGAATTGTTAGGCGGAGGTCGGTAGAGGCCAAGTCCAACACCCAAGGTCTCAAAAATATTAGACTAGTTGTAATAAGCGTTTGATCCTAATATATGTGTAATTAAATTTTCACAATATTTCGTACCTCGAATAGATGATGATGAGAGAGCATGATAGGTAAGGAAGCAAGTTGACAGACGATCCTTGTGATTTTCCTTTGTTGGAATTTGATAAATAGGGTACCTAATTAAATAGAATATATAGTATATACAAATTAGCCAATGATAACATATTACTATACAATATGTCAAATCAATGATGCAATTCTATTAGATATTTATATATTGAGTTTAATGAATTTAACAATATAATATAATTGTATATACATACCAAGCAACTGAAATCCAACTTGCCGGGGACAAGTCAGTAGTTTTGAATGGAGTTTTTTCCCAAAATGGTCCATCGACTATTGCTCATTCTCAATTTTGCATTTCGACTTTCAATTGCACCTAGTGTGGTCCCTCGACTTTCAAAAACTCACCCAATTTGGTCCTCCGTAACATATTCCGTCAAATCAGTCTTAAAATGGAGGACATTTTCGTCCATTTACCTATTGTTAACCTAATAAACATTGAGAAATAGTTGAGGGACCATTTTGAGAATAGTCAAGGGACCATTTTGGGAAAAACTATTTTATTTATTTCATTTTTGTTTATTTTCATTTTTTAGACTCTATAAAATTAGAATTTCTATACATTTTTTTCTTACAAATATAAATAGTTAAAATCATGCAATCTATCATAAAAATTTTTAACTTTTTTACAGACTTTTTCCCTCTATCTAAATATACAAACTATTCCTATGCAGATTTACAATAAGTTTCGTAAATTTCATAAATACTCATTTTTTAAGCACCGATTAAAATAATTCTTAGTCACATCTGTAGTACTAAATATATTACTTTGAATTTTTTTATAAATAAGATATAATATTATTAAACTCAAATAATTAAAAATAATGTGCCCACAGCACAAAAGATTTTATGATTGACTTAAAAATTAACTATAAATTTTATTGTTGAATACAAATTGACAATTATTAAACATTATTTATAATAATTATTGTGTCCCGTGTAACATACTAAAATTATTAGGAAGGATTTTTATAATTAAGGTATAATTTAATTAAATCAAAATTGTTAAAAATAATGTGTCCACATTACAAAATAAATTATACTTGCCTTAATAATTAGTAATCAATAAAAAAATAAGAAGAGGAAAACATATAAAAGATATCATATAATATCTTAAATAATGTAAATTAATATAAAATTTAATAATTATTTCAAAATCAAATACGGAAAATATTGCAGGAAACATTGACGAGATTTTACTTTTCGGCTCACCTAAGAAGTTTACTAGAAAAATTTACCTTTCGGTCCAATATTTTCAGAAGTTTACTAGAAAAATTTACCTTTCGGTCCAATATTTTCCCTACATTTTACACTCTTTGGGCCTTTCGGTCCAATATTTTCCCTACATTTTACACTCTTTGGGTGTCTATGCTTGAAAAAAATATATTATTTTCAATGGTAAAAGTAATATTTAATGTGATACATAGTGATTGATTGTCTATGAACATAAAAAAATAAAAAAAAAATAAAAAAAAGTATATGACTATTTATGAAATTTACGGAACTTATTGTAAAACTTCATAGGAATAGTTTGTATATTTAGAGGGGAAAAGTCTGTAAAGAAAGTCAAAAATTTTGAGGTTGGATTGCGCGATTTTAACTATTTATATTTGTAAGAAAAAAATGTATAGAAATTCTAATTTTATAGAGTCTAAAAAATGAAAATAAACAAAAATGAAATAAATAAAATAGTTTTTCCCAAAATGGTCCCTTGACTATTCTCAAAATGGTCCCTCAACTAGTTCTCAATGTTTATTAGGCTAATAATAGGTAAATGGACGAAAATGCCCTCCATTTTAACACTGATTTGACGGAATATGTAACGGAGGACCAAATTGGGTGAGTTTTTGAAAGTCGAGGGACCATATTAGGTGCAATTGAAAGTCGAAATGCAAAATTGAGAATGAGCAATAGTCGAGGTACCATTTTGGGAAAAAACTCTTTTGAATGTCATGAGCCCAGGATGCACTTCTGCAAGTTCAGCAATCTAAAGCCAACACAATAAGAATTTTGAGTATATTTATTGGTTTCACTATTAGATATATTCAAATAAAATAATACAAAAATGAGAATTATAACTCATTTAAGATTTAAAATTTGAACTCTTAATAATCAAACTAGTTTTTGACATCAACCAAATTATTATGCTTTCCACATGGAATTATTGATTTTCATCATAGAACGTATATTAATATACATACAAGTGTAACACAAGTTAAACGTAGAGAATGGGATAATAAAAAAACACATTAACAACTCGTATCTCTAACAAATGTGGGACAAGTGATTGTCACTAGTAATTCTTTCTATAGAGCAACATATGTTCCCATTGCTTATCTCCCCGTTCCACATGTCTCATATATCAAATTGAAATAATTAATTTGGAGTAATTAACAATTTAAATTTACCAGAATTCCAAATATTAGGCTCTAGAAAATCATAATCCTAACTTCATCATCAACCTAAAAAGTCTTACCAAAAGACTTACACGATATAAAAATAATAATAAATAAATAAATAAAAATTCATAAGGTGCTATCAAATTAAACATGTAATTTTTTTTTTGAAACATTTTTTACAAGGTAGCAAAGGTCTCATTTATCAGTTTTTTTTTTTTTGAATACTACTAACTCCTCATATATCAGTTTGAAATAACTAATATCAATTTTAAAATACTAGAATTCTAAAAATTAGGCTCTACGAAATCATAATGCTAAGTTCATCTTCAACCTAAAAATTCCTACCAAAAGACTTATATGATATAGAGGAAATAAAAAAATTTTTGATAAGGTGTGTTATCAAACATGTAACTATTATATTATTTTCATCACCATAACCATTAATACCTTTTCTATGAATGGAATTCTCCAATATGGAGATAGTGTATCACAAAACTAAAAGTAGAGATGCCCATGTTGTTCTACCTCTGAAGAAGGCTTATCAAAACAATCCTTGTTTCTCTCTATGGAAATGCCATCCCTCTCATTGTTTGAGGACTCGTCTTTTTTCTCCCCTCAATACTGGCAACACCTTCATTCTCTTTTTGGTTTCTAGGGAATTAAAACATAAGGGGTGTGACAACATAAATATTAATAGTATGTATAAGAAATGTAGTTCAAGTAGATACTAGAGCTAGTCCTCATAAAATTAACTTGATATACTTTTAGAGTAATGATTCTAAGATTGAGTAAGAATTAAACAAAAAATCTTACCCAGAAGTTTGTTGTGGTTTGTTGGTGTAGATTTGTATGGCAAATAAGTACGGCACATAGTATTGTGTAACACTTTCACCACTATTTAGAATAACAGGAACGCCAACGCCATATACACTCCATTCCTCATAGCAATCCCACAAATCTCCAAGAGTAAAACACTCAATTGTGTCTCCATCTTTCTATTATCATAGGGTATTGAAATCATTGATAAAAGGAAAAACAATAAAATTACTGCTTAAAAATTTTTATTCTTGTAAACTAGATTCTTGACAATAAAATTCTTTCTTTTGATTTGGTGCCGGATACGGTTCGTTCTACTCTTTTGTATGATCTTCGGGGTTTTTCTGCCCATAAGCGTTTCCAGCAATAAAATTTTTGCTTAAAAAAAGACTCTTGACAAAAATAGCAACAATTTTTTTTTTTGTGGATTTGTTTTTTAAAACAAATTTGAAATCTTTCAAACACATTTTTAAGGATGTCAATTGCATTTAATTAAGTTTTTAATTAACGGATTAAACAAACATGTTACAAATTTTATTTCGGATATATAAAATAAAGGAAAAAAATTTATTCAAAGGGCCAAACAATTATGATCATTTATATTCAACTCTATCAATACTTAATTCGCAGATCTACAAGTTTTTTATCATAAAAACTTCAAGCAACATACTTTTTATTGGTAATTTAGAGCGAGGTTTCATTAAAAAAAATTATCCTAAACAATAAGTAAAATTAAGAAATTTTTTTTTCCGCAAAATGAAAACTTTATTAAGAAATAAGTCTCGGAGTCGAGAAGCCCCTCAAGTCATACAACAGAGCCGTGTGAGCAGAGGAAGGCAAAGAGTTGAAATCAAAATAAACAGAGCCGTTTGAGCCGTTGTAGTATTTTTAAAATGTTTTTAATTTGATTTTTTTATTTAATAGTACTTCTAATGTAATTTATAAATATATAAATTTTATATATTAATAATAAACTTAATATGATGAAAATTTTAATTAAAATAATTTCTGCAAACCAAGGGTTTTTTTTTTTTGTGACGATGTAATATGATAAAAAATTATTAAAGTGTGTTTAGTAAATACATTCTCAACTAAGGGTTTTTTTTTTTTTTTTTTTTTTTTTTTGTAATGATGGAAAGCACAACCACTACTTGAAGAATGAAGATATGCACTCCCACTCATGCAGTCATGCGTACTAGTCTGCAAACCACACAAGATAAATAAATCGCATTAGAAAACTTTGTGTGATGAACTGGAATAAGACAGTGCGGAATGTGTTTTCGACTTTATAAGTTGTAACGTATATGCAATAATTAGTTTGGTATAATAGTTGACTCGGTGCGAATTTGTCATGTCTAGAAGTGTAACATATGTAATTATTATATTTACTTTAACGTACATGTAATAATTAGTTTTGGATGTAATCTCATTTAATGCTTTCCAAGTCCTTCAATATTTAAAAACAAAAAAAAAAAACAAAAAAAAAGTGTGTTTTCATTACCATTTTGAAAATGTGAAAACGTAAAGTGTAAAAATATGCTTGAGCAGTTGAGCCATTCGACCAAAGCAAACTATCATATCACACAATCAATTTATGAATATTAATACCATACAAATATATATGATATTATAATTGAAAAGTTTTCAAAATATATTTATTTTTATGAAGGAGCAATCGAAGATGACATTGATAATGGAGGTTGGCTATGGTGCTGCTTTCTCATTTGGTCCTGCTGGAGCAGACTGATTAACATGAGATGGTGATGGCTGTGTTGGCTGCACCATCCCAAGCATTATTTGTGCCTTAAACAGATCTCTGGCCAAGGTAGGGTTTTCAATGAGAATTTGCCTAGCTTGTTCCTCGTTCTGTTCCATCAGCTTCTTCATCTCACACATGATGTCGTACAGCTCCTTCTTCGACTTCCCAACGATGTTCGCCGCCGACATTGCTCTGATCTTTTAAAAATGCACAAATTTTAATCGCAAAAGTCATGAGATATGGAGATCGCATGATTCAAAAACAAATCTAACAGTCCATAAATCAAAAACAAATCTAATACTGTTACCTTGGGTAGCCGATGAGGGCAAAGGCAAAAGCAGCCAAGCAGCGACGTGAGTAGAGGACTGGGCGTCGAGTAGTAGAATGGAACTCTTATAAAAGGGGGTGATCGAAAAACGGAAGCGGAAGGAGTAAAACTAGGGGTACATTGGCGCTGGTTTTGCTGTAAAGCAAGCTAAAATAATTTATTTGGGACCCACAAAGAGGCACGCTTTACAAGTTTTATATGTTAAGGTTAGTTCAATTATGCAGGCCAGTCTTCTGAAAAGCAGGTTCGGAAAAATAATTTGGGGCCACAAAGAAGTCTTTGCGTGCTACAAGCCAATTTGCGCTGTCATAAACAACTATTATTACTAAAGCAAAGCTAAACAAAATGTTGCGCTTACTCATAAGTTTATTTCATCATATATCATTAGTTATATATCATAGACTAGGTGCATACAGCAACATACATGGCCTTGATAGAGATTGTTAAAATTTTAAATATTCTAGACTAGAAATTAAAAAATTGTATAGACTCCACTTAAATAAAAAAAATCCAAAAATATTTGAATATTTGATCTAAAAAATCACTTAAAAATTTGAATTTATGATTAATTTCATAATTTTGTATATGTTCTTGAATTTTTGAATTTGGTAATGAATGAAGATAATTATATTGGTGTTACTGAATATGTTTTCCAAATTAAAAAATAAAGATTTTCAACTTCTTCTAGGAGTGAACCTATTCTAACATTGCAACATCATTTCTATTAACTTTTGAATATGAAACATGCAATTTTTTCAAGTTTTAATTATATTAGATTTTCATATCTTCTGTAAAAGATCTAGAGACTGACTCTCCTACATAATATTTTTAAATCTCTACATATTTCGTCTGGATGTTCAAATTAACTCTGATCTTGCAATTGAAATCAATTTTCTTTTTATAGAATATATTTAAAAATAGAAAACATAAAATATGAGGTAAATTCCTAGTGTTTATAAAAAATAAAAAGAATTTTAAGTACAATAACATACATTTAGTGAAATTCCAAAATTATTTTTCAATTTTGACCAAATACAAAGATTTATCATATATAGTATTTATTTAATACATTGATAAATATTTTTTTTTTCTTATATTGCACTTGCATGATAAATGTATTGCAAAATTAATTTAAGAGTATGAGATATTTCTATATTGAGTATGAAATGCATACATGAGAAATATTAGAATTTCAAATTCGTAAACAAAATTATACTGTGCAGTGATTGGGTTAATTAATTCAGTAATTCTACTTAGATTCATTGAACGGTATAACTAAAACGGTTAGTTAATAAAGATTGAATTAAGAACGGTATAACTAAAATGGTTAGTTAATAAAGATTGAATTAAGTAATTCTTTAACATTTTTTATATCTCAGTAATTAGTTAAAGATTTTAATTAAAGATATTAATACTTTTTTGGCATGGACCCTATGGGACGATTGTTCAAGCATGTTGAGACTGGATGTTCAAAGATTGCGAACTGACCATAAAGCATTCTCCCCATGAATAAAAACTAGGAGAACATGTTAAAAATTTCGTGGCCTAGTTTTGAACCTTCCACGATAAAGCAAATTAGAACAAATATTAGGACTTGCAAAGAAGCATGTTTTATAGGTTTCACATATAAGGTGAGTTAAATTATGTAGGTTAGTCTTAAATTGTCACGCGGAAGATCAAGTTAGAACAAATTATTTTGGACACGCAAAGAAGCATGCTTTACAGGTTTCACATGTTATCTGAGTTAAACTCGGTAGGTTAGTCTTGAATTTTCACGTGGTAGAGCAAGTTAGAACAAATTATTTTGGATCCGCAAAGAAACATGCTTTACAGGTTTCACATGTTAAGTGAGTTAAACTCCGTAGGTTAGTCTTGAATTGTCACGCGGTAGAGCAAGTTAGAACAAATGATTTTGGACTAGCAAAGAAGCATGCTTTATAGGTTTCACATGTTAGGTGAGTTAAACTCTGTAGGTTAGTCTTGAATTGCCACACGGTAGAGCAAGTTAGAATAAATTAATTTGGACTCGCAAAGAAGCATGCTTTACAGGTTTCTAGAGCTGTCAATGCGGGCTGGCAGGCCCCACCCCGCCAAAGCCCGCCTAAAAGTGGGCCTAAGTAGGGGCCCCCCGCCCCCCTTAGGCCCGCGGGGGCCAGCCAAAGCCCGTTTTTTTTTTCTTTTTTTTTTTGGTTATCAACTCTAATGTGGCTATGTACTTATGTTAATCACTAATTCTTAGTTTGTTACCTTTTTAGGCACTTATCTAATAAATCAAAAAACAAATATTTAAATATTAAAATATATTAAACATATTATATATAGTTGTAAAAAGTTCACAAATCATTAAAAATAAGTAAATAACACAAATTAGTCATAAAGTCCAAAATCCAAACAGTCCATACTAAATAAGTTCATAAACCATTAAATCAAGCATTCAAAGAAGACATAACTAATTAACTACATAAGTTCATAAATCCAGTACATCATTCAAACATTCCAACATTCACATCTTCTTCATCCTCTTCATTTTCATCATTGTCATCATCAAGATTTACAACATTTGAATCTTCACAAGACAAATTTGATGTTGAACTTGAACTTTCTTCAGTATCTACATAAAAATTCAACACAAAAGATAGATAAAAATGAAATTACAAATTTACAATACACCAAAATATCAACTAACTAAAATGTAATTCAATATTTCATTATTTTGTAAACAAGCATAATAACTTAGCTAGTAACTTACCTATAGCATAACCATGTAACCAATTTCTTGTGCAAATAAAAGCTTGGATTTTTTCAGGCAAAGTACAACTCTTGTACTTGGTGAGCACACGATCACTAATAGAGAATGCCGACTCTGATGCAACAATAGTAATTGGGATAGCCAAAACATCTCATGTCATCAATGCAAGTGCAGGATATCTATGCATACGTTCTTTCCAATAATCCAAGATATTCAAATCCGCATAGTATGCATATTCAAGTTTTGGCTCCTCCAAATAAATTTCCAATTCTGACTTTCCAATAGTCTTAACAGTTCGACTATCATACTTTTTAATTGCCTACATTAGTTAGAAATTAAAATTTAAAACATTAAACATGTTATCACAATCACAAATTCAAATATAGAAAATGTATATCAATTGAAGTGTTAGAACTTAGAATACTTACTTCAAATGCTCTTTTTCCTATACGTTTACCTAAAATTTCCCTTTGCATACTTGAAAATGTGACTTAAGGTTGGGAAGGACGTGGAGTAGTAATATTCGCATAAGCACTAAAAAGCTTGTTAAACTTTCTATTCAAAAGAAGCATGCTCTACAGGTTTCACATGTTAAGTGAGTTAAACTCTTTGCAGGTAACTTGAATTGTCACGCGGTAGACCAAGTTAGAACAAATAATAGGGACCCACAAAGAAGCCGTCTTTGCTTGCTACAAGCCAATTTGGGTTGGCATATACACCTGTTATTATTAACAGCAAAGTCGAAAATAATGTTGTGATTACTCACACGACTTTATCTCATCATATATCATTGGTTATATATCATAGACTAGGTGCATATAGCAACATACATGACCCTGATATAGAATGTTAAATTTTCAAATATTCTAGACTAGAAATTAAAAAATTGTATAGGCTCCACTTAAATTTAAAAAAAAATCCAAAAATATTTGAATATTTGATACAAAAATCATAATTTTGTATATGTTCTTGAATATTTGAATTTGGTAATGAATGTAGATAATTATATTGGTGTTACTGAATATGTTTTCCAAATTAGAAAATAGCGATTTTCAACCTTTTCTAGGAGTAAACCTCTTCTAACATTGGAGCATCATTTCTACAAACTTTTGTACATCTTCTGAAACATGCAATTTTTCCAAATTCTAATTCCATTAGATTTTCATATCTTCGTAAAAGATCTAGAGTTTGATTCTTTTACATAATATCTTTAAATCTCTACATATTTCGTCAGGATATTCAAATTAACTCTTGCAATTCAAATCAATTTTCTTTTTTTTTTATAAAATATATTTAAAAAATAGAAAACATAAAATATGAGATAAATGAACAGTGTTTATAAAGAATTAAATTAAAAGAATTTTAGTACAATAACATACATTTAGTGAAATTCCAAAATTATTTTTCAATTTTGACCAAATACAAAGATTTATCATATATAGTTGATAGATTTAATTAACCCGGGGATCCGGACTAATAAACTCGTTAAATGAATGATAATACGAACGAACCAGGAATAATAAGCGAAATGAATGTGACAATGTCACAGGGACCAAGTATTGTATTAAATCGTAATCAATAAGCTATTACAAGACGATGTAAGGCTATTACAAGTATAGTTTAGGACAAAGAATAGAGAATATGTCTTAACGACACAATAACACGCCTATTTATACCTTCCAAACCTCCTAACCGCCCCTCTAAGACGGGGGCACGGTTATAGATCCGATTTGACCGTGCCCGCATCGCGACCGAGCCCGTGGCCCCAACCACCCCAGCCCTCTCACCCGAGGCCTTGGGCCGACGCCTCCCAGCGAGGCCCCTTAGCCAAGGCCTTAGGCCGAGGTCTCTCAGCCGAAGCTTTGGGTCGAGGCCTCTTAGTCGAGGCCTAGGGCCGAGGTGCTAAATGAGTTAGCCACAGTCAAGCACGGGGCTCAACCTCGGGTCCCAAACCCTCTCGCGACCCTTATCCTGCTCCTCTTGGTCGACTTGGCCCGTTTCTAATATATCCATCATCAATCGCCACTCTCCGAGCTGCGAGAAGTCGTCAGCGAAGGAGAGTAGACACTCTGACCCGTCTTCGTACGTTCACATGTATTTACAACCCTCGTGTGAAACACCGTACAACCGGGCGGGTGATTAGTGCAAAAGGTGCCATTTTTATAAGGTTATTCTTGGATCATTTAGTGCGTAATTCGTGGCTTTTATGAGTGATTTAGTCCTAATGTGCCTCAGAATACTTTATATTGTTGTAGCACCCCGTTCCACACTGTACGAATTGTTTTGTAGGTAAAAAGTGCGTAGAGAGGGAAAATGGCGATAGTTTGGAGAAGAATTCATGAAGACAAAGTTGGGGGAGAAAGCAAAGCCGCATTGGACGCAAGTGCGGTTCACCAAGCAATAGAAGAAGGGAAGTTAGCCTTGGACGCGCGTCCAACCAGGCGTCCAAATATTCCCCCACTAAATCGCCAATGCAGTATGCGAAGCCTACCTTGGACGCGCGTCCAAGGTAGCGTCCAAATAGCCACCCGCGGAAGATTTCAAGGCATTCCGCGAAGCATGCCTTGGACGCGCCCATGGACGCGCGTCCAAGGTGGCGTCCAAACATCCTCCCTCAGAAATCGCAAAGAATTCCGCGAAGCACGAGTTGGACGCGCCATTGGACACGCGTCCAACCTGGCGTCCATTGGGCGTAAGTGGCGGTTTTCAACTTTTAAAAGAGGGGATGGAACCAATTTCAGGAAAAAATTTCTCTCTCTAGGTTTTAGCTCTAAAAGTCTCTCCATTACATAGCTCAATTCCACTCCAAGATCATGTTCCATAGCTAGATTTAGAGAAGAAATTACATTGCAAGATTGTATTGAACAAAGTTACTCAAGGATTCTACTTCAATTTCAAGCTAAGTTTCATTTTCTATTCTTGCATTTCAATTTCTTTTGTTGATTTGAATCTATTGCTTTGTTAGTTCAATTGCTTTTTTATTTCAATTTTCGTTATGAGTAGCTAGATCTTTGGAGGATTTGAATCAATTAGTCTTGCATAATCTCCCTTGAGTTCTAAATTCTTAAACCTAGGATTAGATAATGCTTGTTTGATGATTGATTGTGGATAGGGATGATTGTGTTGACTCTATGCAACAAGTTAGCCGAAGCTTTGGGTCGAGGCCTCTTAGTCGAGGCCTAGGGCCGAGGTGCTAAATGAGTTAGCCCGGGTCAAGCACAGGGTTCAACCTCGAGTCCCAGACATGCAATCTCCCCGACTTATCCTGCTCCTCCTGGTCGACTTGGCCCATTTCTAATATATCCATCATCAGTCGCCCACTCTCCGAGCTGCGAGAAGTCGTCAGCGAAGGAGAGTAGACACTCTGACCAGTCTTCGTACGTTCACATGTATTTATTACAACCCTCGTGTGAAACACCGTACAACCGGGCGGGCGTCCCGGGTGAGTCTCCGAGCGCACGTAACATATGATCTTATCACAAATAAACTGCTTCTCCCTACCAAGTCTCTTAATAGACTTCTAGATAAGGTAGAATGCCATCAAAATATGGTAGAACCCCAAAAAATGTACATCTCTTCCCTATAAAAGCATAGAAAATTCCCCAAGTCACACCCATCACATCCCATTACCTTTTCCTCTTCCTAGTAATCCCTTCACATCACCTTTTTTCCATTCCCAACACCTTTTCAATTTTTCAAAATGTGGTCAACCCTTCTTCTCCCTTTTCCCCCTCTCTCCACTTATTTAACCCCCCATTCTCCCACTTTTTCGGCCACCACCACCACTCTCTACTCTAAAATTATTCCAAAATCTAGTCATGCATGCTATATCACGAAATCAATCTAACACTCGTGCTTTCTTTAAAACAATTTCGTTTTCGCTAGCTGCTGATTTCTCTGGTGGACTTTTTTCCTTCGTTGGCATTGGCGCAAATGGTGAGCACAATTCTGGGATCTTTTTCTTCATTTCAGCAACGTAACCTCTGCATGCATAACAACTATTATTATGATGATGATGGTGGTGGTGAATGTTTTACTAAATCTATGTATTTCATTACTTCTCTCCTAAGTATAGGTTCTCTCACAAGACTGGAAGCCAATTCTATAGGCGATGGATCTAAAAAACTTAATGGCTTTAAAGCTAAAGACAAAAACAATTAGTGGCTTTAAAGCAAAGGACAAAAATAATTAGTCTCTAAAGCAAGGAAAAAAACATTTTGATAATTATTTCAAACTTTGGTCTTTCGGTGCACACCACAACACAATCAAGTGTATTTTTTTATACGATTTATATCTAGAAGTGAATGCACATCCCTTACATGTTTTCGGGATGGACAACTTGTACTTTCTCTTGTAGCTCAAAAAGTCAATACCCCACCACCCGGGTTCATGTGACCTTTCATTAAGGACAACCTGTACTTTCTCTTGTAGCTCAAAAAGTCAATACCCCACCACCCGGATTCCTATGACCTTTCATTAAGGACCAACCTGTACTTTCTCTTGTAGCTCAAAAAGTCAATACCCTACCACCCGAGTTCATGTGACCTTTCATCAATAGAGCCACAGAGTTGTCATCCGAGCACAAGAGACATTTCTCAAATTGAAGAAGGATGATCGATATTGGGATGACCAACGTAACATATCCAACTTGGTTTAAAGGAGGCAATGTTATAATAATATTATTATTATAAGTTTTTAAACCAAGCCATTAAAAGTAATAATGGGATGAGTGTTGTGCGCAGTACGTGGCTACATGGAGAGAATTACGTGATTAGAGGATTGGGTACACATGGAGAGAATATATCTTTTCAATTCCTCTTTCTCTCTCAATACGTATATATATAAATATATATTTATATATATATATATATATTATATTTAATATATCTTACAAAAATTTAAGTAACATACTTTTTATTGGTAATTTAGAGGTTTCATTAAAAGAATTATCCTAAACAATAAGTAAAATTAAGAATTTTTTTTCCCCACGAAATGAAAACTTTATTAAGAAGTAAGTCTCGGAGCCGAGAAGCCCCTCAAGTCATACAACAGAGCAGTTCAAACAGAGGACGACAAAAAATTGAAATCAACATAAAGAGAGGAGAACACGAGAGTACAACCAAAAGATAAATTGAGAATTAATTTATATTTATAGTAGTAGAAATGCATAAATCTTTAGATATTCTAATAATTTGGTGAATAAGTTCATTGCTCCTAACTCAACCGGGGTCAGCTAGGGGAACCCTAATAACGCTCCGCTAATTGCTCTTCTTTCTCGCGTGTGAATGGCGGCGGCGGCGGGGGCCGCCGCTCCCCCTCTTCGATCCTTTGCGGATGTTCTCTCTGAAAAAACAGATGTCTCCCCTCTGAAACCGCCAGGCAAATTCAAAGGTATGCCAGCTGTGGCTTTTACAGATCAAGACATTCACCACTTCGCCCAAGAATTCAAATTTGCGCTGATTGGTAAATTCGCCAAAGGTCGCCCTTCAATGGCAGATCTCCGCAAAGCTTTTGATCTGATCGGGTTTGGCGGAGCTTTTTCGATTGGTTTGATAGATAATCGTCATGTTCTTATTAACTTCGATCTCGAGGAAGACTTTCAGCGGTGCTGGCTTCGCAAATCTTGGTCGATTCAAGGTTTCTTTTTGCACATTTTTAAATGGTCACCAGACTTCAGGCCAGATGTGGAATCCCCCATTTTGCTCTCGAGGGCCTTCCACCTCACCTGCATGTTAAACGAGCAATCTACTCGATTGCCAACCTCATAGGGACCCCCTTGAAAGTAGACAACTCCACACTGCTACGCAACAGGCCATCTACTGCAAGAGTATGTGTAGAACTAAACGTCAGCATCCCGCCTCCAGAGCAAGTTTGGATCACAAATGGCTCATATGGAGATTTCGCCCAACCAGTCATCTATGAACACATCCCGCAATATTGTAAGACTTGCAGAAAATTTGGTCACCTACAGTCCGTATGTAGAAGCGGGCATAACGACAAACCCACCCCAACTCCTCACCATGGCCAGATTCAATCTCAAGACACTCATTCGCCTCCTCAGCAATCTACACCAACTATTGTCCCCCCAAGAAAAAGATGGCGACCAATCATGAAACAACCAGTTGATCAGCAAGGTGAAGCCCCCTCTCAAACTCTTATTCAATCTGCTCCAGAACCGCATGCATCAGACAACACAACCGGTCTATCACCCGTCAAAATACCAGAACACAACTCTAATATGGAACAGACCATCATCGATGACCAATGCCTCAGAACAGAACACCAAGAAGATTCTCAACCAGGCCACCTTTCGGAGGGAGATGAAGATCAAAATGCTACGAAATTCTCTCTTTCTCTCCTTGAATCCTGGAAAGCAGACAGCAGATTGTTTGCCTCTCGTATTAAGCCACCTGAACCAGAACCAGACGACTTCATTGTTGTTACTAAGAAAAAGAATCGGCCAAGGAAAAATTACTCTAAGCTCACGCCCTCTGTCATTACCCGGCTTTCAGCGGGTAAGATCGCTCGGGTTTCCTTTTCTCACCGTTTNTGGGAACTGGTATAATCTCCCCTTATTCAACTAGCCTCCACTGCCCTGTTATTTCCCATTTAGCTTTTGCAGACGATATTATCTTTTTTACAAATGGCTCATCAAGCTCACTTAAGGCCTTGGCGGAGACCCTGAAGAATTATCAAGCAGGTTTTGGGCAAAGAATCAACTATAACAAGAGTTTTTTCATCACATCCAAACATTGCACAGCCAGAAGAGCATCCTCTATGTCTCAAATCCTGAGCATGCAGCGCTCAACTCTGCCTTTCCGCTATTTGGGGGTGAATTTATTCAAAGGTAGGAATCGTCTCTACTACTACCAACGTTTACTGGAGAAGGTGGATGAAAAGCTCACAAGCTGGCAACGTAAACTCCTATCTCCGGGGGGTCGTCTCACTCTGATCAAACATGTCCTCTCAACGATGCCCCTGTACACGATGGCTTCTATTGTTTTGCCACGTCAAATCGTGAGGACTCTTGAGGCTAAGTTCGCTAGTTTTCTATGGGGCACTAATGAGGGACGGCCGAAGAGACATTGGGCTTCATGGAGCAAAATATGCATGCCACCGGAAGAGGGTGGCCTGGGGATCCGATGCTTGTCAACCATTCAACTTGCCTTCTCAGCCAAATTATACTTCAACTTTAAGCAAGGAGACTCCCTATGGAGCTGTTTCATGCAAGCTCGCTACACTCAAAACCCATCAAGAACTTCGGAATCCATAACTTGGAGACGCATGCAAGAGGTGATAGATTTTGTTGAGGAAAACACGGCTCAGAAAGATGGTGAACTAGTCTGGATGACATCCACTTATGGCAATTTTTCTTTCTCTTCTGCTTATGATCGCCTCCGTCCACGAGCGGGATCAACACTATCTGCAAATTGTATCTGGGGCGGTGGAATACCATCTAAAATTTCGGTCTTCATGTGGAAACTCTTAAAGAGACTTCTTCCGTTCCCAGATATTATTGAAAGATTTGGATTCTGCATGCCATCAATCTGTCCATTCTGTCGCTGCGCAAGTGCGAACTTGGAACACTGCTTAATGCAATGTGGAAGGGTTTTTGAAGTCTGGCAATATTTTGGCAGAACTTTTGGACTCTCTATTCTTAATGCATCCTCCGTTCGATCTGCATGCCACTCATGGTGGTTGTCATCATCCACAGGCTCTTCTGTTGGAAGCTTTGCTAGAATCATTCCTAGTCTTGTGCTTTGGCATCTTTGGATTGCCTACAATGAAGCTATTTATGATGATTCCACTTTCTCTGCCATTTATACCATCAAAAGAATCAAACGTGAATCAGTTCTGCTCTCACTCTCACGGCCTCTTCGTCGCCATCATGATTCTGACTCATTCCTACTCTCGGAAGGCTTGATTGCTAGATTCTCTGAACCTCCGCGACGAAATATCATTCGGGTACAATGGCTTGCGCCGCCCTCGGGCAGATTAAAACTCAACACAGATGCAATGCTCTCATCCAACGGTGCTGCGGGCGGAGCTTGTCTTAGAGACTCTTCTGGTCGCATTCTTGCTGGTATCTGCTTCCCGCTCGATGCTTCATCAGCTTTGGAGGCGGAAGTCCTGGCTCTACGCTTTGCCATACACTGGTGCGAAATTACAGCAAAGATCCCAGCCTTTGTTGAAGTTGATTCCCTCTCTATTGCTAATTTTATATCATCATCAACGTCAAGAATCCCATGGAAAATCAAGCAAGCCATTCTTTACATTCGCTCTTGCCTTTTATCTTGGGGTTCATCCTTAACGCATATCTACCGAGAGGCCAATCAGGTTGCAGACGCTCTTGCCACGGAAGGCCTTTGCAGAAGCTCACCTTTTATTTTTGGCTCCTTTCGTTCCCTCCCTGTCAATGTTAAAATCTCTTTCATGTATGATTTTCGGGGCTTCGCTTTCACCCGGCTTATTTAATAAAAATAAAGTCTTGTTCT
>NC_044919.1:12883234-12898758 GCF_003576645.1 Ipomoea triloba | reverse complement strand
GGTTCTGGGCAAAGAATCAACTATAACAAGAGTTTTTTCATCACATCCAAACATTGCACAGCCAGAAGAGCATCCTCTATGTCTCAAATCCTGAGCATGCAGCGCTCAACTCTGCCTTTCCGCTATTTGGGGGTGAATTTATTCAAAGGTAGGAATCGTCTCTACTACTACCAACGTTTACTGGAGAAGGTGGATGAAAAGCTCACAAGCTGGCAACGTAAACTCCTATCTCCGGGGGGTCGTCTCACTCTGATCAAACATGTCCTCTCAACGATGCCCCTGTACACGATGGCTTCTATTGTTTTGCCACGTCAAATCGTGAGGACTCTTGAGGCTAAGTTCGCTAGTTTTCTATGGGGCACTAATGAGGGACGGCCGAAGAGACATTGGGCTTCATGGAGCAAAATATGCATGCCACCGGAAGAGGGTGGCCTGGGGATCCGATGCTTGTCAACCATTCAACTTGCCTTCTCAGCCAAATTATATTTCAACTTTAAGCAAGGAGACTCCCTATGGAGCTGTTTCATGCAAGCTCGCTACACTCAAAACCCATCAAGAACTTCGGAATCCATAACTTGGAGACGCATGCAAGAGGTGATAGATTTTGTTGAGGAAAACACGGCTCAGAAAGATGGTGAACTAGTCTGGATGCCATCCACTTATGGCAACTTTTCTTTCTCTTCTGCTTATGATCGCCTCCGTCCACGAGCGGGATCAACACTATCTGCAAATTGTATCTGGGGCGGTGGAATACCATCTAAAATTTCGGTCTTCATGTGGAAACTCTTAAAGAGACTTCTCCCGTTCCCAGATATTATTGAAAGATTTGGATTCTGCATGCCATCAATCTGTCCATTCTGTCGCTGCGCAAGTGCGAACTTGGAACACTGCTTAATGCAATGTGGAAGGGTTTTTGAAGTCTGGCAATATTTTGGCAGAACTTTTGGACTCTCTATTCTTAATGCATCCTCCGTTCGATCTGCATGCCACTCATGGTGGTTGTCATCATCCACAGGCTCTTCTGTTGGAAGCTTTGCTAGAATCATTCCTAGTCTTGTGCTTTGGTATCTTTGGATTGCCTACAATGAAGCTATTTATGATGATTCCACTTTCTCTGCCATTTATACCATCAAAAGAATCAAACGTGAATCAGTTCTGCTCTCACTCTCACGGCCTCTTCGTCGCCATCATGATTCTGACTCATTCCTACTCTCGGAAGGCTTGATTGCTAGATTCTCTGAACCTCCGCGACGAAATATCATTCGGGTACAATGGCTTGCGCCACCCTCGGGCAGATTAAAACTCAACACAGATGCAATGCTCTCATCCAACGGTGCTGCGGGCGGAGCTTGTCTTAGAGACTCTTCTGGTCGCATTCTTGCTGGTATCTGCTTCCCGCTCGATGCTTCATCAGCTTTGGAGGCGGAAGTCCTGGCTCTACGCTTTGCCATACACTGGTGCGAAATTACAGCAAAGATCCCAGCCTTTGTTGAAGTTGATTCCCTCTCTATTGCTAATTTTATATCATCATCAACATCAAGAATCCCATGGAAAATCAAGCAAGCCATTCTTTACATTCGCTCTTGCCTTTTATCTTGGGGTTCATCCTTAACGCATATCTACCGAGAGGCCAATCAGGTTGCAGACGCTCTTGCCACGGAAGGCCTTTGCAGAAGCTCACCTTTTATTTTTGGCTCCTTTCGTTCCCTCCCTGTCAATGTTAAAATCTCTTTCATGTATGATTTTCGGGGCTTCGCTTTCACCCGGCTTATTTAATAAAAATAAAGTCTTGTTCTAAAAAAAAAAAAAAAAGTTCATTGCTCTTAGTATTTGGTTTAAAATCAATCGTGAATCGTCTTATATGTATACACACACACCTCTAAGAGTTAAAGAATCACTTGTTTGGGAGCTTGTGAACAAACAGTTGGTGTTATTGAGGAAAGAAAGTTTTGGAAATTTGAATGTTTAAAGAACAAAGGAGCAGAAACGGGAGAAAAACATGACATTTTATTTTATCAAGATCTGAATCAAGAGAATGTCAAACACGCTGGATTTTCTTCTCCACAACCTTTTAATAAACTAATCTGACAATGAAATTGATGAAACTTTTTTATTTAATTAATGCAAATACCATTAATTGGACAGTTGAGGACTAAAATGAATTTCCAATATTTTAAGTTCCTTTCCAAACTTTATCTTGTGACCAGCTGATTAATATGATGAAAATTTTAATTAAAATAATCTCTATCAAGTCTCGTTCGTTAGTCGAACTAGACACATAAAATGGGACGGAATGAGTAGTAAATACTTTTAAAAATAAATGTAATTACTTCACGACTATCATAACTACGTGAGTATTGATAAATACTATTTTCAATAAATAGTTATTTAAAAGTAATGAATTTCAATTAATAGTTATAGTTGTGTGTGTGGGTTGGGGGGTGGGAGGTGGGGGCATGCGCAATTTTGTGTATTTGAACACATGAATTAATATACAGTTGACCTCCATTCTGGATGTTTTAATTATTTAGTTATTGAACTTTTATTTTAGGTCTATTTTAGGAGAATGAAACTGCAATCAAATAAAATGAATTCATCAATTTAATTGAAACGAAAAATTCATTTTATTTGTGGTCGTCGCCCGTTACAGTAATATTTTGAAATTTTGTCTTCAATCATTTAGTTATTTATTTTATTATGAAAAATTCATTTTATTTGTGATCGTCGCCCGTTACAGTAATATTTTGAAATTTTGTCTTCAATTATTTATTTATTTATTTTATTTTAGTGCATGACTATAAATTTTGGTCTTGTCATTACTGTAATCCATCCAATGTGGGTGGATAATAATAATAATAATAATAATAATAATAATAATAATAATAATAATAATAATAATAATAATAATAATGATGATGATGATGATGATTATCATTGTTGTCATCATCATTAAGAAATATATTAATTATGTAACAATTGAATATTTTACTAAATCTACGTATTTCATTACTTCTCTCCTAAGCATAGGTTCTCGATCTCACAAGACTGGAAGCCAATTTTATAGACGATAGATCTAAAAAACTTAATGGCTTTAAAGCAAAGGACAAAAATAATTAGTGGCTCTAAAGCAAGAAAAAAATATTATAACATTTTGACTATAATAGTCCATAAATCTAAAATAGTTTGAAACACAACAAACTCCTCAAACAACTAAATATATCAACACCATTAGCATGAAAAGAAAAGATTTTTTTTCTAAAATTTGTTATCACATAAAAATTACAGAACAAAAAATGAATTCAATTTGTAAGGTAATTAATTCTCTTGCTTAAAAATTTTAACCGGAACTATAAATTCAATAAAACAAAAGAAACAAAAATCAGATACTAATATACTATTACCTTGGGTAACCGATGAGGGCAAAGGCAAAAGCAACCAAGCAGCGACGTGAGTAGAGGACTTGGTGTATGGTCTTAGAATGAAACACTTATAGAGGGGAGTGATCGAAGAACAGAAGCGGAAGGAGTAAAACTAGGGGTACAAGCCAACAATTCTGTGGGCTAGTTTTAAACCTTCTACGGTAAAGCAAGCTAACAATTCTGTGGGCTAGTTTTAAACCTTCTAAGGTAAAGCAAGCTAACAATTCTGTAGGGTAGTTTTAAACCTTCTACGGTAAAGCAAGCTAACAGTTCTGTGGGGTAGTTTTAAACCTTCTACGGTAAAGCAAGCTAACAATTTTGTGGGCTAGTTTTAAACCTTCTACGGTAAAGCAAGCTAACAATTCTGTGGGCTAGTTTTAAACCTTCTACGGTAAAGCAAGCTAACAATTCTGTGGGCTAGTTTTAAACCTTCTACGGTAAAGCAAGTTAACAATTCTGTGGGCTAGTTTTAAACCTTCTACCGTAAAGCAAGCTAACAACTCTGTGGGTTAGTTTTAAACCTTCTACTGTAAAGCAAATTAAAATAAATTATATATATATATATATATATATATATATATATATATATATATATATATATTATTTTTATACTTAAGGTATAATATTACTAGTACAAAATCAATTATACTTGCCTTAATAATTAATTATTAATTTCATTACCTAATTTGTATCTATGGTAATTATTATGGTAATTCTCATTCCCTTCTTCTGTGTAATCATTAATGTATATTAATATTATTATTGCAAAATAAATCATACTTGCCTTAATTAATTGTTAATATATTACCTACTAATTATTTATTATAATTCTCTTCACCTTTTTTAGCGTAATTGTTATGGTGATCTATATACATATATATTTTAATATTTAAAGTATAATATTATTGGAAGAAAATAAATTATACTTATCTTAATATATATAACTAATTTTAAATTTAATTTCCTAATTTTTATTAATGGCAATTATTATGGTAATTCCCTTCTTTCGTGTAATTATTATTGTAATATATTTTAAAATTGTGACAATTTCATTAATTATTATGGTGATTTATGGTAATATATTTTAATATTGGAAGAGAACACATATTATAATTAATATAATTAATGAAATTATTATGGTAATTGCCAAAATATTTGGTTATTATAGTTAATATAATTAATGAATTTGAGAAATATAATATTTCTTCTGTGACAATATTTGTGACAATTTCATTAAATTATAATGAATAAAATATGAAATATAATTAAGTAAATGAATTTATGAAATTAAAAAAAATGTGTTCATAAATATTTAGAATTTGTTTTTAAATGCATACATACATATACTTATGACTATATTAATCCTACAAAATTTAAATGCTAAAATTTTTAATATCTAAATGTAAATTTTTAATTATAAATCTGTCAATATAAATTATAATTAATGGAATTATATTATAGAATTTTCCTATATATAGATTTAAATATTATGTGTATATATAATGTATTATACAATCATATAAGGAAATGTGCCCGGTTATAGTTTTTAAACTTACTCCTATAAAATTTAAAATTAATTTCTAATTATAATTCTCTTAGTTATTATTCATAATTTTAGAATTATAATATATATAAATACAATTAGGAATAAATCAACTTAATTATGTTAGTGTTTTCTATAAATTTATCTAAATATGTACATGATTAGAGATTATATTAACCATACAAAATTTAAATTTAAATTTTGTATGTCATGAAAATAGATACTTGACCAAATATATAAAAGTCTAACTATTTTATTATATCATATATTTTAACATCTTTTTATTTTTTTATTCTTTAAATTTAAATTCATAATAAAAAAAAAATTCCGTGCAATGCATGGGTAAACACTAGTAACTAATGATATATGATTAGATCAACTTGTGAGTAAGTGCAATATTTTGTTAAGCTTTGCTTTTAATAACAATTGTTGTATATGCCAAAGCAAATGGGCCTGTAGCATGCTAAGACAACTTATTTGGGGGCCCAAATTATTTGTTCTAACTTGCTCTACAGCATGATGATTCAAGACTAACCTACAGAATTTAACTCACCTAAACATGTGAAACCTGTAAAGCATGCTTCTTTGCGAGTCCAAACTAATTTGTTCTAACTTGCTTTACAGTGGAATATTCAAAACTAGCTCACCAAATTTTTAACATGTACCCCTAGCTAGTTTTACTGAGCTCCTTTTGCTTCCGTTCTTCACTCCCCTGTATAAGAGTTTCAGTCTACAACCAGACATCCAGACCTCCACTCACGCGCGCCACTGCTTGACTGCTTCTGCCTTTGCCCTCATCGGCTGCTCAAGGTAATAGTATATTAGTATCTATTTCTTGTTTCTTTTGTTTTCTTGAATTTATAGTTCATGTTAACAATTTTAAGAAAGAGAATCAATTACCTTACAAATTGGATTCATTTTTATGTTTGTACTTTTTAAGTTTTATTTTAGGTCTATTTTGGGAGACAATTGAAACGAAAAATTCATTTTATTTGTGGTCGTCGCCCGTTACTGTAATCCATCCAATGTGGGTGGACAATAAGGGTACTTTTAGTGTTTCAACACTTTTTCAATTCTCATTTGATTTAATTAAAAATTTAATTCTTTTAATACAACTAGTATTTTCGCACGCGCATTGCACGCAATATATTTGTTATAATATTTTAAGAATATTTAGATCGATATATAATTATAAAAATTATAACATGGAATATTAAATAGCGTAATTGATGAAATTGATTGGATCGATTATGTTTTCTAATATTTTCCTTGCTTGAATTAGAGCAAATAATTGTCCAATTACCTGTGCGATGCACGGATACATTTTTTTATTATATATTTAGATAATAAAAATAAAGATAAAATTATAAAAAAAATTCTAATATTAAATGTGTACATTTATTTGATTATAAGATTAGTGTAAAAGTTTTACTCAATTAATTGAATAATATATGACTTAATTGTCTACAATTATCTTTAAAAGATCGATATGTAATATGAATTATGTAATTATATTTTTACTAAAATAAATATGAGAAAAATTAGAAATAATTTAATTATAATTATTATAAAAATAAATTCAACGACCAATGCTTAGCTTAATTACCTCATAGGCTAGCCTCTCATCCCTTGCTAGATCTATCAATCCTAGTCGGGGTAGGATGATGTTTCCATAGGCTAGCTTAACCACAACAAATTCCATAGCCATTGCTTTTTTTTTTTTTTTTAACTATCAACCCCATTCTCATCAATTAAATTACAATTTAAATTTACCAGAATTCCAAATATTAAGCTCTACAAAATTATAATCCTAACTTCGTCCTCAAACTAAAAAGTCCTACTAAAAGACTTACATGATATAGAGAAAATTAAAAAAGAAAATGATAGAGTGTCATCAAACATGTATTTTTTATTTATTAAACACTCATGATTCTTTACGAGGTAGTATAGGTCTCATATATTAGTTTGAAATAACTAATATCAATTTAAAAATACCACAATTCTAAATATTAGGCTCTACGAAATCATAATGCTAACCTCATAGTCAACTTAAAATTTCCTACCAAAAGACTTACATAATATCGAAAAAATAAAAAGATTTTTGATAAGGTATTATCAAACATGTAACTATATGTTATTTTCATCACCATAACCATTAATACCTTTTCTATGAATGGAATTCTCCAATATGGAGAAAGTGTATCACAAAACTGAAAGTAGAGATGTCCATGTTGTTCTGCCTCTAAAGAAGGCTTATCATCACAACAATCCTTGTTTCTCTCTATGGAAATGCCATCCCTCTCCTTGCTTGAGGACTCATCTTTTTTCTCCCCTCAATATTGACAACATCTTCATTCTCTTTTTGGTTTCTAGGAAATTAAAACATAAGGGGTGTGACAACATTAATATATGCATTCACTTTCATCCGGGCACAACCGAAATGTGATTGAAAAAGACTTTGAGTTTGTAATGTTTCCATAGTGTTCAAAATTAAGAATTTATCTTATAACACCTATCTAGCATGTGCAAATCTCTTAATTCATTCTTCCAGCAAATGAGAGATCTTGAGAAAAAAAAAATTGGAAAAAAAAATTATCCTAAACAATAAATAAAATTGAGAAATTTTTTTCCCCCACAAAATGAAAGCTTTATTAAGAAGTAAGTCTCGTAGCCGAGAAGCCCCTCCCCTCAAGTTATTGAATATAGACATTCAAATAGAGGACGGCAAAGAATTGAAATCCAAATAAAGAGAGTAGAACGCGAGAGTATAAATTGAGAATTAATTTATATTTATAGTAGTAGAAATGCATAAATATTTTGATGTTCTAATAATTTAGTGAATAATTAAGTTCATTGCTCTTAGTATTTAGTTTAAAATCAATCCTCAATCCTCTTATATGTATACACACACACCTAAGAGTTAAAGAATCACATGGGATCTTGGAAAGAAACAGTTGGTGTTACTGGGGAAAGAAAGTTCTGGAGATTTGAATGTTTAAAGAACAAATTAAAGGAAAAATCAATCATTTTTTTTTATCAAAATCAGAATCAAGAGAATGTCAAACAAGTTGGAATTTCTTCTCCGACAACCTTTTGATAAACCAATCTATCAACTGGAAAATGAAACTAATGAAACATTTTTTATTTAATTTGACACAATTACACCGTAAATCATTCGATTCCCATAATCTAATGGATTATATGTTAGATAAATGTCACTTTCATTGGGAAAGTGGATCCACTAGCAGAAAACATGGATCCACTATCCCCTTAAACTCAGGGATTCATTATCTCATTATTAAGATATTGAATCCCACTATGATTTCTGAAAGGTCATTATAATGAAAGGCCATTTTCCTGTTCATAAGTGGTGCAAACAGTTAAACAGTAGGAAATAATTGGAATAGTGCATTGATGGACTGCATCTATAAAAAGGCTCTATAATCCTCTCACTGCATAACATTAAGACTCATACACCATCTAAGAGGGTTGTGAAAGTGAGAGACAAAAACTCTTCTGCAGCAGTTCAGGCATCAACAAACAATCAACTATGGCTGGAGGTTAGATCTTATATGCTTCCTATTTATTCTTACAGTTGGTATCAGAGCCCATAAAACCTCTGCTTGGTTGATTAATTTGTATGTATATATGCCTGAGATATACATATATTGAATTTTACAGTGTATGCATATATGTATTTTGACTTTATATATATATACAAATCTCTCCAAATTTTTTTTGGAATATGTTATAAATATTTTCGAAATATAAATTTATAAACAATTCGTTCTACTGTCGTTCGTATATGCCCCTATTTGGTCTCCGATTTGTCGCTCTCTGTTGACCGGTGACGGAGATGGTGACGCCGGCGACTGGAGCGGTGGGCGGCAGGTGGTGTCGAGGTGAGATGACTGCGACGAGATTGAGTATTAAACATTGCTTCCATCTCTTTTGGTTGCTTCTGTGTCTCTCTCACTGTCTGGCTGCGCAAGATGAAGAATAAGAGCAGTTAGGTTTGGATTTGGATGGTTTGAACATTATATATGGCTAATTAAAGAATCTGATGGAAAGGGATTGAAAGGATGGGCTATGTTTGGCCCATTTTGGCTAAGGGCTTCTTTTAGAATTAATTGGGCTTATTTGAGTTATTTGGATTAAATTCAAATTCTAAGGCCTATTTAATTTCAAAGCTTTTGGGCCTATCCATTAAGAAATTTTCTCTTCATCATATTAGACTTTCATATATCCTGATTTGTTCAAGCTAATCACTCATTAATTTAAATCATTATTCAATTTGTAGCAAATATTAAGTTCTACATTTGCCATTTGAATTTTGATTTAATATTAAGGTGTACATTAAATTGTTTAAGTATTGCAATTTAATTGTGAAGTATGAGTTTGTTAATATGCATAATTTGAGCATGCTTTGTATATTTATTGCAATAATTATTTGATTGTTATAATTATGCATTTAGAAAAGCATGTTCTTTAAGGATGAATTTAGAGCCTTTTAGGTCTGAATTAAATGTTTATTATGCATGGTATAGTGCCTTTTAGGTGAATTAGTGCCTTTTTAAGGATAGATTAGGCATATTATCGATCTTCAATTGTGTCTAATTATTGGCACATTAAAGAATCCTAAAAGGATAGTATACCCTATTTAAAGCCTTAACTGTAAGTGAATTTACATTCATATAGGACTTCCAAACTATTGTACATTGAATGTGAGAATGCATGAACCAGGGAAAGTTCTTGAGGAGGAACACTAGTTCTATGGCCCTGGCTTAAAACGCCTTGCTGGCTGAAATTGCCATAGTGCCTTCAGCCATATTGCTACTAGTCCCCTTGCGACACTACTCTGTCTAAGGAGTTGGTTTTTAAAGGAGCCTTAGCACCTACCAACTTTCCTGGGAGTATACTTGGGAATTGTTTATCATATGTCAGTACAATTTGTTTGTTAGGCTTTAAATAAATCTATGCCGATGTGATAATACGATTTTAGTTAATTAAGGAGTAGCCACAGCATCCTTAATTTAATTGAGATTGTATATTAAGTTTTAATAAATCACATAAAGTTTAGGCATAAATTGCGATCAATCATACGTAATATAATAAAATTTCGCCCACAGGCAATTTTGTTACATTTGTATGATTAATTGGAATAAAATACTGAGCTGTGATCATAATTTCGCCCACAGGCAATTATGTATCGGCATACAGTTTGGTAGTTTTGTTATTATGTGTGGAAAATCAAACTATAATCGTACCCATTCCGTTTCCACCATTAAGTTTTGATAGATTCATTATGCGTAAAAATTTAGCCCACAGGTAATTTTTATGGCATTCGAGTCTATCTTATGCATCATTTACATTGGTAATGTATGCAATTCGGTTCTATGTGTGCCTCAAAACTGATATGAACCTTTTTGGTCTTTACAGCATCTCAACCCGTTACTCATACTGATCTGACCATTCAAATTCCCCAACTCTGTAGTGACAACTATAAGGTTTGGAAAGAAAGGATTCTCTTGAATTTAGGGTGGAAAGAGTTGGACTATGCTGTCAATAACAATAAACCACAAATCCCTACAAATTCAAGTACACCTGATGAAATTGCACTATATGAGCGATGGGAGAGATCCAATCGGCTCAGTGTAATTTTGATCAAGTCTAATGTTTCGGATTCCGTTCGTGGTATTGTTGACGCATATACAAATGTCAAGCCCTTGCTTGAGGCCCTTGACGCTCAATATGCCAGCTCAGTGAAGTCTTTAACTAGCACCCTTATTATGAAATTTTCTTCCCTTCGTTTAAACACTGTTAAGGGTGTACGTGAGTACATTATGAAGTTTCAGGATATAACAAACCAACTGAAAAAACTCGGGGTAGTTTTGCCGGATACCTTTGTGGTACATCATGTGTTAAATACACTTCCACATCATTATGAGCCATTTAAAATCTCTTATAACACGCATAAGGAAAATTGGTCTATCGTTGATTTAATGACCATGTGTGTTGAAGAGGAGGAAAGGCTTTCAATGGAAATGGGTGAAAGTGTTATGCTTTCCATACCGCAAGGAAAGGGCAAATCTCGTAGTACCACTAAGGCTAAGGGAAAAAGCCAACTTCAAGCTGACATAAAGAAGATGCGAAGGTGTTTTTTCTGTAAAAAGAAAGGACACTTTAAGATAGATTGCATCAAATTCAAGAAATGGCTTGAGAACAAAGGTAATCTATCCTCATTTGTATGTTATGAATCTAATATGTCTGAAGTTAACACTAATACTTGGTGGATTGATTCTGGATCAACAATCCATATTGCAAATTCCTTACAGGGACTTCAAGCCTTAAGGAAGCCAGTGGGAAGTGAGCAGACTATCTTATCCGGAAACAAGATGGGCTCACAAGTTGAAGCGGTTGGAACGTGTGAATTAGTATTAAGTAGTGGCTTTGTTTTAATTTTGGAAAAGACCTTTTATGTACCAAGTTTCTCACGAAACTTGATTTCTGTTTCAAGGCTTGTACCATTAGGATTTTCATTTAAGTTTCAAGACAAGTCTATTGTGATTTTTAATAAATCAACTTGTGTTGGAAATGGTACTTTGTCTGATGGTCTTTATCGCATTAATCTACAAAGCAATTCTACATATAATTCTTTACATGTTCATACTGGCACTAAAAGACCAAGTATTAATGAGAATTCCTATATGTTATGGCATCGGAGATTAGGTCACATCTCTATTGAAAGAATTAAGAAATTAGTAAATGATGGGGTACTTAGTACTCTTGATTATACTGATTTTGAGACTTGTATAGATTGCATTAAGGGAAAGCAAACAAACAAGTCTAAGAAAGGTGCCACAAGGAGTTCTACCATATTAGAAATCATACATACTGATATATGTTGTCCGGATATGGACATGATAGGCCAAAAATATTTTATCACCTTTATTGATGATTATTCACGGTTTACATATATGTATTTGCTTTCTAATAAGTATAAAGCATTGGACGCATTCAAAACTTTTAAGGCTGAAGTTGAAAACCAATGTGGAAAGCGAATACAAATAGTAAGATCAGATAGAGGTGGTGAATATTATGGTAGATACACTGAAAATAGACAAACACCTGGTCCTTTTGCTAAGTTTCTTCAAGAATATGGGATTATTGCCCAATACACCATGCCTGGTTCTCCGGACCAAAATGGTGTTGCTGAAAGAAGAAACCGAACACTTCTTGACATGGTCAGAAGTATGCTTAGCAACTCAAAACTTCCTAAGTTCTTGTGGATTGAAGCACTGAAAACGGCTACGTATATATTAAACCGTGTTCCAACTAAGGCTGTCCCAAAGACACCTTTTGAATTGTTTAAAGGTTGGAAACCGAGTTTGCAACATATGCGTGTTTGGGGATGTCCGTCTGAAGTGCGTATATATAACCCACAAGAAAAGAAGTTGGACCCGAGAACTATAAGTGGTTTCTTTGTTGGATACGCACAGTCCTCGAAGGGTTACAGATTTTACTGTCCATCTCATTCTACTAGGTTTGTGGAATCAAGAAATGCCAAATTTCTTGAAGATGATTTGATTAGTGGGAGGGATCGGTTCAAGGATTTAATTCCTACTCAAGAACATAATGAACTTCATCCTTCTACATCATTAGATAGGTTGATACTAGATCAAAATACCCCTCAGGATCACACGGGTATTGAACAACCTATTGATGAAATTCCACAAAATGCTGAGATTATTCCAGTAGATCAACCAATTCAGGAAATTCCTGAAGAGGAAGTTGAACCATCAACTCTTCAAAGAGAAGGTAGTCCAGCATTAAGAAGATCTACTCGAATTAGAAAATCGGCAATTCCTAGTGATTATATAGTGTATTTACAAGAAAGCAATGTTGGAGAAACAAATGATCCTGAAACCTTTTCACAAGCCATAAGTTGTAAGGAATCTGATTTATGGTATGAAGCCATGAAAGATGAAATGAGTTCCATGCGGAGCAATGATGTTTGGGACCTTGTAGAGTTGCCTAATGATGCCAAGGCTATTGGTTGTAAATGGGTCTATAAAACCAAAAGAGACTCATTAGGCAACATTGAAAGATACAAGGCTAGACTTGTTGCTAAAGGATTCACTCAGCAAGAAGGAATTGATTACACAGAGACATTTTCTCCTGTGTCAAAGAAAGATTCACTTCGTATCATTTTGGCTTTAGTTGCACACTTCAATTTTGAACTGCAACAAATGGATGTGAAAACAGCATTCCTTAACGGTGATCTAGAAGAGGAGGTTTATATGAAACAACCTGAAGGTTTCTCTTCTAGTAAAGGTGAGCATTTGGTTTGCAAGCTCAAGAAGTCCATTTACGGATTAAAACAAGCCTCCCGCCAATGGTATATAAAATTTGATGGGATTATTTCTTCATATGGTTTTGTTGAAAGTCCAATAGATAATTGTATATACCAAAAGGTAAGTGGGAGTAAAATATGTTTTCTTGTTTTATATGTGGACGACATTTTACTTGCAACAAATGATAAAGGGATGCTACATGAGGTAAAGCAATTTCTTTCTAATAATTTTGATATGAAGGATATGGGCGAGGAATCTTATGTCATTGGCATAAAGATCCATAGAGATAGATCACGTGGTGTTTTGGGTCTATCACAAGAAGCCTAAATTAACAAAATTTTAGAAAGATTTCGGATGAAGGATTGCTTACCAAGTGTTGCTCCTATTGCGAAGGGAGATAAGTTGAGTTTGGATCAATGTCCAAAGAATGATTTTGAAAGAGAATCCATGAAGGATATTCCATATGCTTCAGTTGTTGGTAGTCTTGGTTATGTCCAAGTCTGTACCAGACCGGACATTGCCTTTGCTGTGGGAATGCTAGGTCGATATCAAAGTAATCCAGGTTTAGACCACTGGAGAGCTGCAAAGAAGGTTATGCGGTATCTTAAGGGTACCAAAGATCATATGCTCGTGTTTAAGCAGACGGATCTATTGGACGTCATTGGGTATTCTGATTCAGATTTTGCCGGTTGTGTTGATTCACGAAAATCAACATCGGGGTACATCTTTATTATGGCCAGTGGGGCTATATCATGGAGAAGTGTTAAACAAACTTTAATTGCCACTTCTACCATGGAAGCCGAGTTTGTTTCATGCTTTGAGGCAACTTCACAAGGTGTATGGCTAAAGAATTTCATCTCTGGGCTTAGAATCATGGATTCTATATCTAAGCCGTTAAAAGTTTACTGTGATAACTCAGCTGCTGTCTTCCTAGCTAAAAATAATAAAAGTGGAAGTCGAAGTAAACACATCGACATTAAGTTTTTAGCTATCAGGGAGCGCATTAAAGAGAAAGTTGTGGTCATTCAGCATATTAGTACTGAGTTGATGCTAGCAGATCCTTTGACTAAAGGCATGCCTCCATTTAAATTCAAGGATCTTGTTGGAAAAATGGGACTTTCGTCCACTTTGTAATTTGTATATATACATTCAATTTTAATGAAATTCTTTTGCATTTGGAAATTTTCTCAAGTGTGTACACTTTAATTTATTGAGAAAATACTTCAGTTGGATTAGAAATAAACATATGGTTTATTTCATTAAGTTTTATTTCCTAATTAAGTGCTTGAAGGCAATTTACATTTGATCATAATGGATACTACTCGCACTAATGAGGACATATCATTATGGTTAATGTTATCTTGTACTTTGAGTTTGATGTTTGCACCAAGTGGGAGAATGTTAGATAAATGTCACTTTCATTGGGAAAGTGGATCCACTAGCAGAAAACATGGATCCACTATCCCCTTAAACTCAGGGATTCATTATCTCATTATTAAGATATTGAATCCCACTATGATTTCTGAAAGGTCATTATAATGAAAGGCTATTTTCCTGTTCATAAGTGGTGCAAACAGTTAAACAGTAGGAAATAATTGGAATAGTGCATTGATGGACTGCATCTATAAAAAGGCTCTATAATCCTCTCACTGCATAACATTAAGACTCATACACCATCTAAGAGAGTTGTGAAAGTGAGAGACAAAAACTCTNCACCATCTAAGAGAGTTGTGAAAGTGAGAGACAAAAACTCTTCTGCAGCAGTTCAGGCATCAACAAACAATCAACTATGGCTGGAGGTTAGATCCTATATGCTTCCTATTTATTCTTACATTATAAAGAAAAAAACTATTAAACGAATGATTCAAAAACAATGAGCTCACTAATAAAGGTCAAAATTAAGGATGCTCAAAATTCCTTTACATCGTCACAGGGTAAAACAATAACTACTTTCGTAACACATTTAATGCAAATACCATTAATTGGACGATTGAGGACCAAAATGAATTTCCAATATTTTAAGTTCCTTCCCAAACTTTTCCCTTGTGACCAATTGACCCTGTCTATGCGGACAAGTATCGATTAAGTCAAAATATTGACTCAAAAGCAAAATATGAAAAATAAAAGTTTCATACTGCCGGCCTCCAGTGACGTATCCAAGTTTTCTTTTGAGGGGTGGAGGGGGGGGGGGGGGGGGGGGGGCGAAAA
>NC_044919.1:12816782-12883160 GCF_003576645.1 Ipomoea triloba | reverse complement strand
CATAGTGCATAGGTACTCTTCGATGCAGCGGGGACGAGACAACGTGACATACTACGATTACGTACAGAAGTGCTGCCCTTCGTCTCGGCAATATGGAACCTCTCAACAGCTCCCGTTCTTTTATGGGGTCCTATCGGGATAGGTAGGCCCAAGCCTTTCCCCTCCCACCTCCCTCCATAAGACCCTCTTTATCTTTCCCGAGGGGGAAAGATAAAGAAGAGAAGAAAGGATTCATTTGGTTCTTTCATGTGACCACACCAACCCTAGGTGTGGCTTGTATCGAAAGGGTTTTCGTGCTATACACCACGTTGAGAAAGACCAACCTCCTATGTACCGTACTCTTTTTGAACCTCGAAAGGGGGTCCTCCTTATGATGCTACGGACGGCTGTCCGAAGTGCAAGGGGTAAACTCGGACTCGGATAGGATAGGATTGTGCGTGCCGGGCCCTTCGGGTGTCATATTTTGGCCGAGTTTACCGTCCCTCCGGCCCCTATGTTAGGCGGCCGTAATATTTTGTTACGTTCTACCGCTGTTACGCCAGAATAAAAGGTTCCACACGAGCTCCCGTTCTGCGGCGTGGTGGCAGGACCGCTAGGGGAGTGGCTCCGGGTGTAGATAGGGTTAAATCTGCAGGGGTCATGCAAATACATAGGCCCCTTCCCTTCTCTTTTGGATGAATGGGGTGGTTTAGAAGGCGCTTTCCGATCTACGGTCCCTCGGAGCGAAGGGTTAGGCAGGTAGTATGGGCCCTCTGACTTCCAGCTATGTGCTGTGCGGCTCCCGCGAAGCGAATGAAGGGAAGCTCGAAGAGCTTACGGGTGAGCTTACGCTTACTCTCAGCCTCTTTGATTGGTAGGCGGGCGGGCTAAGCCCCCTACTTAAGATTCTAAATTCATAAGGCAAATTTTATGTTGTCGTGACACTTTGGTTGGGCACATAGGATTCGAACCTTGGCCATTTTCTAGACAAAATTGTACACCTACCAACTTTGCAAGCCTATAAATTGTTGAATAGTACATTATCTGTTTTCATATATTTATATATAAAACATTTGCTATATATACATATATACATACAAAGGCTATATATGGGATGGGGATGAGGTGAGTGGGGACAGCTGCCCCCACAGTGGTTCCGTCCCTGCCCGCCTCTATCACATTTTTCCTTTTATTTTTACGATTCATTACTCAAATCAACTCATTCTTTTTGCTTATTTTCTTTAATATTTTTAATTATTTTTAATTTATTTTTTTGTATTTAATAGTATTTTTAATGTAATTTTAAAATATATAAATTTTGTATATTAATAATAAACTTAATATGATGAAAAGTTTAATTAAAATAATTTCTATAAAGCCTTGTTCGTTAGTCAAACAAGACAGATAAAATGGGACGGCATGAATAGTAAATACTTTTAAAAATAAATGTAATTACTTCACAACTATCATAACTACGTGAGTATTGATCAATACTATTGTTAATAAATAGTTGTTTAAAAGTAATGAATTTCAGTTAACAAAACATATATAGTTGTGTGTGTTGGGGGGGGGGGGGATGCGCAATTTTGTGTATTTGAATTTAATAATTACTCCATTTTGGATGTTTTAATTATTTAATTAGTTTTTTTGAATACTACTAACTCTATTAGACTGCAGTATCTATTCATAACTATTTTCTCAACCTATTGAAGCACAAGAGTCAGTATTGCCTCCACTCGAACCCACCACCTCCCGTATAAAGGGAAGGGTTTGATGCCACTGGACTACAACGTCCTTGGTTTATTTAATTAGTTATTGTTGAAGATTTTGAACTTTTATTTTAGGTCTATTTTGGGAGACTGAAACTGCAATCAAATACAAAGAATTCATCGATTTAATTGAAACGAAAAATTCATTTTATTTGTGGTCGACGCCCGTTACAGTAATATTTTGAATTTTTTTTCTTCAATTATTTATTTATTTTATTTTAGTGCACGACAATAAAGTTTTCTCTTATCATTACTGTAATCCATCCAATTTGGCTGGACAATAAGGGTACTTTTAGGGTTTGAACACTTTTTCAATTCTCATTTGATTTAATTAAAATTTTAATTCTTTTAATACAACTAGTATTTTGGCCAGTGCGTTGCACGCAATAGATTTGTTATAATATTTTAAGAATATTTAGATCGATATATAATTATAAAAATTATAACATCGAATATTAAATAGCGCAATTGATGAAATTGGTTGGATCGATTATGTTTTCTAATATTTTTCTGGCTTGAATTAGAGTAAATAATTGTCCAATTACCCGTGCGGTTCACAGATAAATTTTTTATTGTATATTTAGATAATAAAAATAAATATGAAATTATAAAAAATTATAATATTGAATGTGTACATTTATTTGATTATAAGATTAGTGCAAAAGTATTACTCAAGTAATTGAATAATATATGACTTATTTTTCTACAATTATCTTTAAAAGATCGATATGTAATATGACTTATGTAATTATATTATTACTAAAATAAATATGGAAAAAATGAGAAATAATTTAATTATAATTGTTATAAAAATAATTCAACGACCAATGCTTAGCTTAATTACCATAATAATTATTAGGCAATTATTATTAGTTAATTACACTAATATATATGCAATTATACTTTTATACCTTAAGTATATTCATTTTCACCATATCGCATTTAGTTTTTTTCTTCTCCTCCATATTTGAATGAATTTATTTTAATTATTATAAAAAATGTAGCAACCCATGTTTAATTAATTTTTTTAATAATTTAAATAATTTAAAGTTTTCCAAAGGAAAGTGTAATTAATTTTTACTTTTTTATATATAGTATAGAAGTATGGATTAGTATCTTTTTATATTTTCAATCAATTAGTAATATCAGTTTTTTCTTTTTTATTTTATCTTTGCTATTGTTTGGGCGGAAATTTCACAAACAATGATTTTATTTTTATTAATAGTAGTATAAATATTTTTTTTTTTACAATATAGTAGTATAGATATAGAAGTATAGATAAGTATTCGAATTATTATTATTGGTGTAAATAATAATAATTTTTTTTTATAAAATTACGCAGAATTTGTTTCCATTATTCTCACAATTATAATGGTTTAATTATTCTCAAAATTTGGGAAAATACAATTTTGTAACCAATTAAACTTTATTAATTTTTTTACCAATTAATTAATAATATTAGTTTGTGCGGGAAAGTTGAAGGGGAAGATTTTACTTTTATTAATAATATTGATACGTGAATATAGAAACAATATTACCCGATATTAGTTAATTTCCATTTTACATTTTCTTACCAAATAAGCTTTATTAATTATTTGACTAATAAAATATTTAATTAATTGATTACAAAAGTTTGGGCGGGATAATGAAATAGGAGGATTTTACTTTTATATATAGTATAGATTTATATTGATAGATTTCTAATTTAAAATTTGCATTTAGAAATTAAAAAATTAGCATTTAAATTTTGTATTATTAATGTAGTGCATATGTAGGTATTTAAAAAAATTCTTAAATATTTATGAACACATATTTTGTTAATTTTATAATTTCATTTCCTTAATTATATTTCATATTTTAATGAGTGGGAGTGACATACGTGTCAACTCTGAGCTCTTAGCCGTTAGAGGTAGTGTTTAAGTTAAGAAGTCATGGAATATAGTTAGCAGTATGCTAACATTAAGATATCTCTACTTAAGGCATGCTTTTAAGGATTTTAGAGATCATGCAGTGTACTCTTTTGTACAAATATTTTGGATGGTTTCTTCTCTTCAGTTATGCACATAACATATTTTGAGAAACATCCCTAAAGTTACTGAGAATAAACATTAGGTTTGTTCATGAGGGGCCTAAGTTGGAGAATTAAAATGCATGTGACCATAATGCAAGTGGGAGAATGTAAGATTTTCCCTAATAATATATATTATATATTATATATTAGGGCCTTAATTAAGTGGTACAAGTTGACTAGGCTTATTAAGTGGTTTGGTTGGACTAAATTAGACCTGGCAATTATGGGCACGACCCGTTAACACGACACGAAACCGGACACGAAAATAACGGGTTAGTATTTAGGCTTAACATGTCCCCGGTCGTTAACGGGTTGACACGTTAAGAACGCGTTATGTTTCGTGTCTTAACGGGTCAACCCATTAAACCTATTAAGAACCCGTTTAACCCGTTAACATTATCATGTTAACCCGTTTACACGAACCCGTTAACACAAACCTGTTTACAACACACTAAGAACTAAGGATGAATTTGTTAGATTAGGCCAAGATCCTACACCAATTATTGATGTTCAACAATCTGAAATTTGAATTTTTATTATTTTCAATTTTATTCTAAAAACTAGTATGAACTTCTTTAATTATGAGTTTTGGATGTTATTTTATCATTGTATGAATGTTATAAATTGAATATTTTTTTAGTTTCTTTGATGGATTGAATTGTAGGTTATATTTCTTTTTTTATATGATTTAACTTTAAATTTTAGTTTTTTAAATATATTAATAAGTTTAGCGGGTTTAAACGGGTTTCGTGTCATATCGTGTCGACACGAACCGAAACCTGTTAGCAAAACGTGTCTATCGTGTCAACCCGCTTAACCCGTTAACAAATCGTGTTCCTGTTCATGTTCGTGTTAAAAAATCGTGTCTGTGTTTAGTCTTATCGTGTTCGTGTCGTTATCGTGTTGACCCGTTAGCGAACCCGTATACACGAATTGGCAGGTATAGACTAAATAACTACTACTTGTTATTCAATCAGACTCTGTGCCTATATAAACCTATATTGATGGGATACAGGACAATCATGCATTATGTAGCACATACAGTTCACGGTACTCATACTGCTCAGTAGACACCAGTACACCATCTAGGGTTCTGAGTCAAGTATGAGACAAATATGGCTAACGGTCTACCGTTCAAAAGGCATCACATCAACTGTAACTAGAGATCAACACTATTTCCGCTTCTGCTATTACGAGGTCAGGTTTCTTTTAAACTATTCTGAAGAAATATTATATTTCTCAATGAAGTTAGTTATATTAATTATAATTATCAATTATTGTGGCAATTACCATGATAATTTCATTAACTATGTCAATTAATATTTTTTCTCTTCTAATATTAAAATATATTACCATAAATTAGCATAATAATTAATGAAATTGCCACAATTTTGAAATATATTATCGTAAAATTACCATAATAATTACAAGAAAAAAGTAAAAAATTACTAAAATAATTACCATTAATAAATATTAAGAAATCTAATTAAAAAAAATTATATATTAAAGTAAATATAATTTATTTTGTGTCAATAATATTACACTGAAAAAGGTGTAGAGAATTACAATAAATAATTATTAAGCAATAATATTAATAATTAATTATTAAGGCATGCATGATTTATTTTGTACTAATAATATAAAGCAAGAGAATTACAATAAACAAGATGATTCAAAATTCACAAGTTGTTTTGCAGAGAATTTTGTTTTAAATTTTGTAATTGAAAAATTTTCACTAAAGCATTCTTAAGTGTTTACTACAAATGTAGGAAAATGATACGATCCCATATCGGTTCTACAAGAGATTGTAAAGTGATAGTTAAATTGGAGCCAAACCTCAGCTTCACTCATTAGCTAGCTTGTGTGGTGGGGTTAAGTCTTGATTTGATCAGTGTCGTATCATTTGATACTGGGTGCTTGATAAGGTTCAAAGGTACCGAAAAGAGTCCGGAGTAACTACCTAGTGCTTGATAAGGTTCGAAGTCCTTCTCAAGGGGCGGGCAATTATACAATCCCACATCACCTGTTGGGACGGCAGGTGAGAACCTATAAAGAAAAAAAATGAAAAATACAGACTCAATAATTTATGGACACATAAACTCTCATTTGATGGGATATAAAACATACTCTTACTCTCACAAATTAGCACAAGGAACAAGCACTGTTTGAGACTTTGAGGTAACAAAAGAATTCATTACAACAATCCTAAAAGAGAACATACATTTACCAAGATATATAGTCAATAAGATTTTTTTTTTTTTTGAGAATATAGTCAATAAGATTTTAAAAGCATCATAACACATAGCTTACAACATTTATTGAGTTGCTTAATTAGCTTCAACTAACATATATGGCTTCAAACCAATTCAAAGATAATAAGCATGATGGGAAATTATATGGAGAGTTTTGGAGGCTGAATTGTGAAGTAAAGAAGTTAAAGTCATGATGCCAAAAGTTGAGTCGCTTCAACCAACACTCTGCGGCATTGTAGAGGTCAATGATTCTCTCATAGTCATCAAATGTATTTCCATTTATCCAAATCTCATCATCCAATCTATATGTAGCCAACCCAAATGGATATGGATAAAGAACATCCCCAGTACTCTTTTTAATATTGTTGTTTCCTTCTTCTCCTTTCACCATTTCCAAAACTTTCTTCCCTTTCTTGTTCCCATCCTTATCAGAAATCACTCTACCATTATTTGTACCGCAAAATAAAAACTAATTAAGCACTTTAATTATAAAATCACCTTAAATATATTTAAAGGAACCTATTCAAATTTTCAATGAAATTAAAACCAAGACTTCCAAGTCCAACAATGGGAAGAAGGGAAAGTTTCTCCTGTTCTCTGCAAGTAATACTGTAATTTCTGACCAGAGAGAAAAGTCAAGCTAAAATGGCTGCCATGTTATCTTTTAATACTTATTTTAACAAGTCAATAAAAAAATACATCCACATCAGCATATTATAACCAGTAACTTGATGGAAATCTACAAAAAGTTCTAGGCGAAAAAAATTTAATGGTTTGTGGATCGAATAATCACTTATGAAAGGACATGGTGCGTCATGAAAAATCGCTTATGGTTCATGGTGTGGGATGACACTTTAGCCCGAGAAAAAAAATACTCATAGTGTTTGATTTATAAGGTATGAACCTCCACCCGATTTTATTCTTCAAATTGTGCCTTGAATTAGATTCACCACCTTCAACTCAACCCCATCTTCATATTTTTTTATTAGCTTCACTTACTCCTTTAATAAGGCCACTCACAGTTTAATCAAATATATATCTTCGCCCTTGCTCTCGTCATTGGACCCTCCAAGATCAAATGACTATTTTCTTTATTATCATCCTCATAGTTGTCCTCAACATCTCCTCCCCCTAGAAAGATTCGTCCACGAATCAATTCCACCCCAAAGAGTTTTCCAAAAATAGCTCAAAAATTTTACATCCTTAGATCTTGTTTTTAGCTCGGCAGTCCACACACATCCTCCATGACTCATCTTTTTTGGACACTAACAATACTGGTACAACTCTAGGACTTAAGCTCTCCCTTATTTGTCATTTTTCCATCAACTCATCCACCTGTTTTTGAATTTCTTTAGTTTCTTCGGGGTTGCATCTGTAAGCAAGTCTATTTGGAATAGGAACCCCAGGTATTAAGTCTATTTGGTGCTCTATTCCTCTCATAGGAGGTAACCCACTTGGAATCTCTTTTGGAAATACATCATCAAAAACCTGCATCAAAGAAGAAATAGCCTCGGGCAAATGCTCAAGGTTATCTATTTCAGGCACAGACCCTTTGCAAAGCATAAGAAATATAGACTGTCTGGCATCAATAACTCTCTCAATTTCTTTTCTTTTGCATAATATGTTTGATTTTTTTTTCTTCTTTTTCTTTTGTTTTTTTCTCATCATCATGAATTTGACTAGGAGTCAAAGGTACAAGAGTTACTTTCTTTCCTTCATGTACAAATGAATATCTATTAGCTTAATAGGGATGGGAGAGGCATGTCCAAGGGTGTCTCCCATTTTTGTTACATTTTCGAAAACTTGCACACAAGATCAACACCACCCCATTGATATGACTATGTATCGAGGTGTTTATTTCCCTTTTAATTACAATTTTAAAAACTCGCTCGCAAAAGTTAGCATCACTATAATGAACATGGTCATGTCACAAATTAAAACTGTGTTGATTTATGTTGCCATTTTTATCTTGACCTCTTTCGAGTCTTTAAATCTCAAAACATGAATGTCATTTTTCTAAAAAAAAAAAAAAAAACATGAAAGTCATAAAAGATGTCGTACCTTTTCATAATCTTGAATCACTCTAATTCGATTTTATATGAGAATGATGAGGCTAAAATACTAATAGCGTGCCCCAATTATCCTAAAATTTCATTTTTTTCCATTAAAACTCCTCAAAATTAAATGGTAACCAATTAAATACAATTTCACTAAACTTATTAAAAGACAAGCAAAAAATACTATAAATATGAAAGTAATAAGAGTTAATTCCAGCAATGGTCCTCCGACTATGTTGATTTTTCAAAATTAGTCCCCGACTTTTAATTTGGACAATTTAGGTCCCTTGACTTTCAAATTCTTTCCAATGTTGGTCCTTTCGTCAAATTTTGGTTGAATTGAGGTCAAATGAAGGGGTAAAATTGTCTGTTCACCTGTATAGTGTATTATTACTCGTATTTCTCCTGTCCTATACGCTATATATATGAATATAATCTCAGTCGAAGAGCTTTCGACAGAGATTATATGGCTTCGATTGAGACTTTGACTGAGATTATATTCATATATACAGCGTATAGGACAAGATAAATACTAGTAATAATACACTAAACATGTGAACGGACAATTTTACCCCTTCATTTGACCTCAACTTAACCAAAATTTGACGAAAGGACCAATATTGGAAAGAATTTAAAAGTCAAGGGACCTAAATTGTCCAAATTAAAAGTCGAGGACTAATTTTGGAAAATCAACATAGTCGGAGGACCATTGCTGGAATTAACTCAAGTAAAAATAAGTGCAATTGAGTGCTTATCAATCGATTGCCAAAGACCTTGTGGTCTAGTGGCACCCGGTGTCCCGGTTTACACTCCCACATGGATGATGGGAGTGGGTTCGACCCTCAGTGGAGACAACTATTGACTCTTTGTGCTTCAGTAGGTTGAGAAAGTAGTTATGAACAGAGCCTCAGTGGAGGCAACTGTTGACTCTTTGTGCTTTAGAGTCAGTGGGTTCGAGTCTCAGTGGAGTTTAGTTATGAACAGAGCCTTAGTGGAGGCACGGAGGCAGAGTCAGTGGGTTCGAGCCTTAGTGGAGTTTGTGTTTCAGTAGGTTGAGAAAGTAGTTATGAATAGATGCTCAAAACAAAGCTATAACCCCAGATCATGAGTGAAAATATGTTTAGTGAGACATGGATGGTTACCTGTTGAAGCTCTACTCAAACCAAGCAATCTCCCACCACCTCACAAGCCACCACCTCCTTCTTGAACATCTTTTTCCCAAGAAAGATCCCCAAAAAAATATAATGAGAACTTATAAAAGACTGTGAAAGCATGATGAGAAATGAGTATCGTGTATTTTGATATGTCTGGGAAGTGGTGTGTGGGGAATGCACTTGGGCGGTATAATGTGTCCCGCCCAAGGGTTCCGCATGTGTATGGCGGTAGAGAGGAGCGGTGTCTGGCGTACCGTGAGGGGGTTCCGTTCCCTTCATGCGGGTAGTGTGGCAGAGCATGGCGTTCCGTTGTACTGTTCCGTTAGAGAAGGCGGGCAGGTGGGGCGGTGTAGGGCATTCTGCCGGTCTGTTCCGTTGGTTCATTCTGGGCTCTGTTTCCAGTAGCTATTTTATTGATCTATTGTCTTATTGATTCATCCCTGATTCTGGAACATGTCTTGAATATGTTGTTGAGTATTCCACCTTGGTTATTGAGTATTTATTCATGTCTTTTGCTTCATTATCTTGATTCATGGAGTTAGTATTGTTGGTTTATTCCTTGGCTATTGTATGAGCATATCTTGTGTTCATTTCATGAGTTAGAACTATTGATGGAATGGTTTTGGGGAGAATGAATTTGAGTTTGGTATGTGGGGATCTTTGAGTCTTTTGAGTATCTCTTGGCTTGTTGTGGAACTAACTGTGGGCTTGTGCCTTTGTGGAACTAACTGTAGGCTTGTGCCTCTGTGGAACTAATCTGGGCTTTTGCCTCTATGATTTGGGCTTGTGCCTCTATGAAAATGGGCATCATTTACTTTTGTGTTTGGGCATATTTGCCTCTGTGATTTGGGCTTTCGCCTCTATGGAAATGGGCGGCATTTGCCTCTGTGGTTGGGCTTTTGCCTCTGTGTACTAACTTTGGGATTTGTGGTTGGTATGAGGGATGGTATGGTGATTGGAGGTTGGAATTGGGAATTACTTCTTGGTATTGTGGATTGATTGGGTTCCTTTGTAGTTACTTGGTTGAGTTGTATCTCGAATGATATCTCGTTGTTCCTTTGTGATTATTCCGTTGGAGTTATGATTCAGTTGGTATCTTGTTTATAGACTTGTTGTCTTATGCACTTGTATTGGATGCTGGTTTCATTGGAAGAGTCTTGGTTTGTGACTTATTCAGCTTATTGTTGTTGAGTCTTCTGATTTAAATAAAGAACAGTTTGTTGATGTGTATATTCTATACGTGTGGGTAAACCTATTTACAAACCTTATTATATTATGTATTTTTTTCACGAGTGTGAGTGGTTAGTTGCTTAGCATTCTTTTGCTAATGGTTTTCCTAAACTGTTTTCCAGGTATGGAGTAGTCTGAGCCGAGAACGCGATAGAGATAGTCCTTTTATTTGCTATGCTTAGACTAGTGGTTGTTTTAGACATTTGGGCCTGTGAGCCTTAATGATGGATTATGTATTGACTATTTCTTTTGTCTTTATGATTTGGATGGATGTTTATGAATTTTAGCCTGTGCATCTAGGATTGGTTTAACCTAGATGTGGCATGACACCCATTAAGTTTTAAATGCTTCCGCTATGTTTTATGGTTAGTTTATGAGATTTATAGCTTTTATATTTAAATTATGCCCCGTGAAAAAGTTGGGGGTGTCACAATACTGAGGCAGAGTCAGTGGGTTCGAGCCTTAGTGGAGTTTGTGCTTCGTAGATTAAGAAAGTAGTTATGAATAGATACTACATTGTAACAGAGTCAGTAGTACTCAAAACAATTGATTATTAAACGGAACAACAAGCTATTTTGTATAATTACAAAATTTTTACTTGTTCAATGAATTAATTCTTGTTTAACCTATAGCCTTCTTCGTTTTTTCATTGTATAGTGGCTTATTTGATTTTTTTTCAATTTTCTTTTCATATTCTATATAAGAAAAAGTTTTTTTTTTTAAAATTTTTTTTAAAAAAAAAAGAAAAAAAAAAAGAAGGAATAACTCCGCTCAAATCCTTCCGGCGGTCTAAAATGTCTCTCCCTCTTCTCAAGTGGACGTGGTCTCCACTTGTTGCGCCCTGTGTTCCCGCGCGAATCGTCTTCTGTAGCAAAATGTCCACAACTCCTAGGCGAACTCCGCCTTCCAACCCTAACCCAGGTCAGTTTTCCCCACTTTTGGTTACCCACTATCGTAAAGTTTGGATCTTTACGACTCCAATTTCAGGCTCTCAAGAAAATCCCAGTGGGGATTCTGCGGCGGAAGCTCGCGTATTTATTAGGAGAAAGAGAATGAAGAAGGCAGTGGAAATTGTTGCCAAAGAGGTCGAGAAAGAATCTCCAAATAAAAATGTATGTCTCGCATTTCTTAACTATCATGTTTGTGATTGTTGCCTTGTTTGGATAGTTTCGAGTTTTATGGTTTTAGTGATCAGTGTTTTAATAAGGCCCTATTTATCCTATGAGTGTTTATTGGCTATGTGCGGTTTGAAGACTTAACATATTGAAATGCTTACACACTTCTACCACATAATTCAAATGGACATTATGTTAGGAAGAACTAACACAGCTTGGCTACTGGAGAATTTTTCTCAAAATTCGTTGATGGAAACTTCCAATATTAAGAGGGAAACTAGCTATAAAACACTAGATGGAGTATAATTTGTTTGGGATGTAGACTTGGTATTGGTCAAATGTGAAGGATTGAGTGCATTTGAGGAAGAAATATTTGGAATTTGTAGTCTAGCTCAGCTTTTTTGGATTGGTTGTGATGACAAAAAAAATAAAAATAAAAAACCATCTCGACTTTTGAATTAATGAACAAGGCAAAATGTTTTTAAAATTGAAAGACCAAAAGTGGAACATTTGAAAAAGTTGAGCACTAGAAGTGGAAATAAACAAAGTTGAGAACCATAAATGTAAATGCACAATAATTAACTAGTTGAGGGATCAAAAGTAGAATAAACGCTTTTTAAATAGGTGGATAATTGGATATGGAAGTATTCCATGAATTAAGGCCATTAACAATGAGCTAATTCAAGAAATTCTTTCTGAGTCCTTCTCTAAGCATCTTATGCATACAGTGTATAAATTGTATGATGATAAGATGGATGAGCTTCCTTACATGTATTAACTAATATTGCCAAGCAATAGCGCAATGCTAATCACTTCTATGGGCATGATTAAAATTTAAAATATCACCCGTTGAAATTAAGTCCTCAAGTACTTAAATCATTAGTCATATTACCTCAGTTCATTCTTTTTGTGGTTTAGGAACAAAAATTGAAAATAAAATGTATCCATCAATCTACATGCTGCAGGTTCTTGGACTTCCTGATATCGAGGATTTTTCTTACAGGAAGGATGCCATCAATTCTCAATCAAGTAAGTCCTTTACATCAATGTAATTGACATATTCCACCTAATTCATTTTCTGCCCCGGAGCCGGCAAATTTTCAGGACCGGGCTTTATTTTCTTAAGAAATACTCTGTCTGCTTCTTTTTTGTTTTAAATCTTTTTAAAAAGCTACCTGCATGCATATGCAGCATATTTACTCCCAAGAATAAGCACAAGAACTGCCTTATTATTGTCTAACTAATATGGATGTTAATGTCAAAGAGAGATATTGAAATGTGACTGCAGTGATATATCCTCTGTAGATGTCATGCACTAAGGCCTTTGACATTCCTTTTTAGATGCATTTTGTTCTATTGATTATTTGATTTAAGTATAAAGTTCATAGGGTGTGTTTGGTTCAAGGGTTTTGTGTTTTGGAATGAGATTTGAATCCAAAATCTTGTTTGTTTGCACACTTTGGAGTTTGGAGTGGGATTTGAATCAAGGAATGATTGATTTTGTTCCTAGTCCCATGTCTTTTTGTGCACTGGAGTAGAACTTAGGGGGAAAAAGAATAATGAATTTTATTTATATAGGTCAACGGTTTCGCTAAAAGCCATTGTCCAGACCCCATAGGTGGCAGCTTTGATGCTTTTGGCTACAGACAATGATTTGGTTGTGTGCCTTTATTGACAAAAAGAATTTTTATTTATTTATTTATTGTGATTCCAATTCCAAGTTTTCTACCAAACAAGTAGATTACTTTTTACTAAAAACCTAATTAGTTATCCTAAATATATTATTGGCAAGCAAGGTTTAAAAAGGCTTTTTTGAGGCCCGCCTCAAAGTGAGGCTTAGCAGGTATGCCCTGAGGCTTATGCCTCATTGGCTGAATTAGAGGCTTACGCCTCAGCCGTATGAGGCGTATACGCCTCATATGCGCCTCAAGGCTTTTTGAGGCGAGTCACACTTTGACTTGCGACGTGGGACGAGACTCAACTCTTGCGACAGCGACCTACAGTTTCCGGCGACCTCCAACGTCCTTTGTGTGTGTATATATATAAATAATATGGGTGTACTGCCTGCTTGTTTCATATAGAGTGTGGGTGTGTGACACCTAACCTATATTAGTGGCTTTCATTTGTAGGTTAATCAAGCTACAAACTATAACTATTCTCCTATTATATATATACATATATATATTTGAGGCGTAATATATATATACTTATATATATTTGAGGCTTACGCCTCAATACGCCTTGAGGCTTACGCCTCGCCTCAAAATATAAAAAGCCTCAAGGCATGCCTTAGCCTTTTAAAACATTGTTGGCAAGGATAGAACTCTATTTTAAAAGAAGCTACTTATTAGTTGGCACATAACACATAAAAGGGTATTATTTATCAGAATACCTGCCTCACACCTTATCTTGTCCCAGCTAACCTGACCCCAACTACTACTAATGTGTGCCAATTGAAATTTTTGTTAAATACCCTTTCTCTTTGTAATCAATTACATTTAAAAAGCCATCAGTAAAGAATCTTATTAATGCAAATGTTGGAATATTGAAAAACTGGTGATACTTTTGAATGGAGCCTATTGGCTTTCCTCCTGAGTCCTAAGGCTGTATTTAGTTGAAGGGATGTATTAGTATGGGATTGAGAGCATGAAATAATAACTAGATTTCTTCTAAGTTTTTGCATAGTCCAAGATGCTGTAGACCTTAGTTAAATTTAATATAACATAGGCTAATATCTTGGTAGTAACTTGTAAAACTAAGGGTGCGTTTGGTTCGCACATGGGAATCGGAATCGGAATGGGTATCAAATACTTGGTAAGGGTAATGGGTTTTGGTGAAAGTATTTAGCATGTTTGGTAGTTGGGTGGAATGGGAATGATTATTAATAGTTGGGGAAGAAATGATAAAGGAAGATGAAACCCTTATTTAATAAGGGTATGGGTTTTGCCATTAATGGGGTATTCCAAACCCATAGTAGCATTCACAAAACCTATCAACCAAACACTAACAATCACTTTGATACCCATACCTTATGCCTAAACCCCCCAACCAAACACACCCTAAATATTATGCAGAATACTGAATGTGATTGATTTATTGCTGCTAGACTGTGACCTGTTACTTGAGTTGTTTTGAATTTACTGAAATTTTATGCTTTTTGGTTTGATTAATTTGGATATCATTCTTTGTGCAGAACCTGTCTCAAGTGAAGGCATGATTGGGAAGGAAGTTCTATCCTTAAGCCAAAAAACAGGTCTTAGTATATTGTTTCTTCAATTTTTAATGATTTTGAACAGCATGAAGTTTGAATTTGACTGTTTTATGAACCAAACAATGAAAATGGCTTGATATCCATGTATTTCTTCAAAGATTCAAGAAAAGCAGCTTCCAAATTATTTGACCATTGATTGATAAAAATGAAATAATGCATTGTTCCTTGGTTTTGAATTCCTCCCTCTCTTCTAGAATCATTGGCAAAGATTGTTAAGATATCCTTCCCTCCCTCTGTGTGTGTCTGTTTGCATCCTAGAATAGTAGAGTGAGAGGGTATCCTTTCTAATTGTTGAGCATATAATATATAAACATAAATGTGCTTTCCGATTATTAGAGCCAGCCCCATGCCAAAGATCATGGTTTCAAATCTTTGTGCCACCTGGTAAAAAGAGATTAGTATCCACGTGTTGCTTGAAGCCCATCAAAAAGTAATCGGCCCACACACGAGGCCATAAGGGAGCCTGTTGAGCATAAATGTGTAGTCCAACTATCAGCTTAAGCTTTTAGTTGAAATGGAACACATCCTACAATCCTAATGCACTAGGGGAATTGCAATATCTGTTGATATATGGTACCCTAGCTCTTTTAGCAGTAATTCCTAGTGACTTTTGGGTATTCTCCTTAATTATTGTTGATTAACTTATGGTGCATCTTTTAGCCTCCTTGTAATTTCTATAATTTAAACTAATAATATCTAAAGGCAGGCAACATCAACCCTAGTGACTTCTTGGGTATTCTCCTTAATTATTCGGTTTTGATAACTGGCTATCTATCCCCTTTTACTACAAGTGTAAGGGATGATACCATTATTCTTGTGGAATTTATATCTTCCAGTAAGGTCTGATTGCCCCATAATATCTTAATTTAAACTTACAATATCTAGAAGGACATGAAAAGATAGAAATGGGAAGTCAGTCATAATGATTTCCAATGATTTAATAATGAGAACGATACTAAAAATTGTTATTACTCTGTACTTTTTCATGTTAATCACAGTTTCACACTTTATTTTTTCGGTTTTGATAACTAGCCATCTATCCCCCTATGCAACAAGTGTAAGGGATTATACCATTATTCTTGTGGAATTTATATCTTTCAGTAAGGTGTGATTGCTCCATAATATCTTAATAGATTCCATTAGAACTGAAGATGCTTGAAATTTCTGTCTATTTGATACAGGACAACCACCTCCCAACTGGGAAAAGGTCCTTGAAGGAATCCACAAAATGAGGTCTTCTGAAGATGCTCCCGTGGACTCCATGGGGTGTGAGAAAGCTGGGAGTTCTCTTCCTCCCAGGGTAATAAACCTTCTTCAAAAGAACTACTCAATATGATTTTATGTTTGTGACTCAAGAAATTGTCCATCATTGCAAATCATGAATTTATTCCAAATAAAGTATTTTGGTTATGGATAGTGCTGGAGGGTTGATGTTGCCTGCCTTTTTTCAGGAAAGAAGATTTGCTGTCCTCGTATCTTCACTCTTGTCCAGCCAAACCAAAGACAATGTTACACATGGCAAGCTCAAAATTTACCATTTCTTGTTTTCTTGAATGCCTTTATTTACTTGTATATTAACCATTTGTACTGCCCTCTTTACAAGAATGTTCGAGACTCTAAGTTACATCATGCCTGATATTAATTCTCATCCATTTCTATGTTCAATGCTTCCCCTTTGGGACATCCTAAATCGTTGACACGCCAGTTTCTTGGCAACTTCTTTCCCCAACTTTCCTACCATCTTCAGTTGTACAAAATTTTCATGACACCAAATGACAAAATCAAACTTCCAATCAAAATCTCAAAGTTTTTATGATATGGAGAGGGCAGCTATAGGGGCTTTTTAAATATTCTGTGATCAACTTCCGAGTTCTTAAATTCTGTCTGTTGAAACTGATTCACATTAATTTGGAATGGGAGAATTTTATACGCATTTTTCTTATTGGGAACACTTTGTGAGACTGCTTTCCGGTTTCTTAGTGGTTATTGTTTATGCTGGATTGGTGGGAAAATTCATTCTCACTGTCAGTTTTTCTTCTTTCAGTAAACAAATCATGTTAAAGAAACTAAGTGCACCTATGTACTGAATGCATTGCCAAGTACTACAGATTAATAAATCAACACTGCATAGAAGCAACTAAGTGCACTTTTGGAGCTTGAACTGCCAAAACCATCTTCTGAAAGTGTTTTGTAGCATTTTAGCATTTTGTACCTTCCTGTAATATTTGTTTTAGATAAACTTATGAAACCTAATGTTAAAGCATGTAATTATTAAAACGGTGTTCTCACTTAAGATGTATCTGAGGATTGCTGTTCTTGCAGGAGCTGTTCAGCGTCTCCTTCAAAATGATTTACTTACTGCAGATGCAATCGACAAAGCTGATGAAGCCACCATCAAAAGCCTGATATACCCTGTAAGCACTCAGTGGTCAGTTGGTGTGCAGTTTTGCATTCTTAGCTAGTTGTTCTGATCTGAATAGGTGATAATTCAAGAATCGATAAGAAGTCAAAGAAAATACTTTTAGCACTGCCATGTGGACCACACCCGACCCACCACCTATAAAATTAATAGTAAAATAAGTACTAGTTTGTAGTTAATTATAAAAGTTTCTAAAACTTTTGCTAACTTTTAACTATTTTTACTTCTAAACTAATATGTTTATTTTAAAAAAGTAACAATTTAGTTATTATATTTGAATATTTTTATTATTTTGTGTTTTAATATAACTAGTGAATTTTATTTTATTATGTGTGAGTAATTTAAATATTATTTTAATTTTTTTAATAAAATAATAAGTGGTGGGTACCCATAGTGGGCACCTGCACCCGGTGGGATGGGGGTGGATTTTGAAAAAGTCCACCTGATATGGGATGGGGGTGGGGTGGGTGGAGAAAATATAAGGTAGGTCGGGTGGTGGATGGAGCCATCCCCGACCCACCCATTGCCATCCCTACATGTGGTCTACATGTTGCTATCTTTCCTTAACATGATTTTTAAGCAATGTTTTATGCAACTTCTTTTCTGACTAGGTTGGTTTTTACACGAGAAAGGCTAGAAACATGAAGAAAATTGCTAAAATTTGCCTCACAAAGTATGATGGGGACATCCCTACTACATTGGACGAGTTGCTTCTACTGCCAGGGATTGGGCCTAAGATGGCTCATCTTGTAAGGGATTTATCTCTTTTTATTTCTGATCACATTATGTGTTTCTAAATTATATAAGGTTGGTACTTTCAGGTTATGAATGTTGGATGGAATAATGTCCAAGGGATATGCGTAGATACTCATGTGCACCGTATATGTAATCGCCTGGGATGGGTGTCACGTACAGGGACGAAACAGGTAACATTTTAAATTTGCCTTGTTCTGTTTCAGAAATTATCTTTAGTTGAAATATTCTGAAAAAGTGAAATTTACCCTCGAACTTGTTTTTACACAGATAAATGTTCTATATATGTATATTATTTGAAATTCAAAGTTTCCATACATTTTTCTTTCTCTAGGCAATTATAAGAAATTTGACGTGTTAATTTTATCTTGCTTAGTTCAATCGTACTCTCAATGTGAGAAATGTTATTGAAACCAACTTTTTTTTTTTTTGTTTTTTGTGTTGCTCATTAATTCTCTGTGACAATGTAAGCTCATCTGATGTGAATATGGTCACATGTGATAAAGAAAAGAAAAGAAAATAAAGAGAGATAATGATGAGTGTTCATGTGCCAGTTATCAGTGGTTTAGTTGATAAGGTTGATGCGATTTGAAAGGTGGTATAAAATTACAATAACTAAACCATATGAAGAATAGGAGGAATGATAAAACAATTGAAACAAAAGATATTTAAATAGTGATAAGGTTTTTACTTCTATTGCCCTTTCAGAAAACTAGAACTCCTGAAGAGACTAGAGAGTCCCTGCAACTATGGCTTCCAAAGGAAGAATGGGTACCAATCAATCCTCTTTTGGTATGTATATGTGCTTATGCTGAATTTTGTATCTATGGATGTGCTCCTTTATTTGTTTCTTTTCAAATAATACCCACCTAATCTAGCACAAATTGTTTGGAATCTCTATGGACTAGCTTTGGTATCAATGTTGTAGAAGGCGCTAGTCAGGCGCCCGGGGGCGCCTAGCGCCTAGGCGGGGTGAGTAATAAACTAATAATAATAAGAAAAGCACAACAGTGTACACATTGCACACCAAAAAAACACTTGGTCGAGTTGGCCGACTCGGGAGCTGAGTTGGCCGACTCGAGAACCGAGTTTGGTTGACTCCGGCGCCTAGGCCACCTAGTCGGCCGGCCGACTAATGTATGCCTAAGGGTAAAATCCCCTCGGCCTAGGCGCCCCTAGACCGATTTTTACAACAATTTTTGGTATTGAGCCTTTGACTTTCAACTAGAACTTCTGTACTAAAAGCTATTGCATATATGCTTACAAAACCAATATCCACACTGCCCGTGTTTTGAATTTCACCTTTGAATGGCTGAATTGCTTTTTCATTTCCCAACACTAGCTACCGTATATCATTGCCAGCCTGTCGAAGCACAGGCCAATCACATTATATGTTATAAAAAAAATCAATTGCATTTCACTTTTTTCAGTTGCACGTGCATTAGTTGTAAAATTTCAAATATTGATTTAGATTATCATTATTTCCATCCCCTTTGCCTTATATGGTGAAAATAGCATCTGAGGCCTTAAGTTTTGGTATATACATCTTGCTCCGCATGACAGGTGGGATTTGGACAGACTGTTTGTACACCTTTGAGGCCTCGCTGTGGAATCTGCACGGTAAGGGACTTGTGTCCATCTGCGTTTAAAGAGGCATCAAGCCCTTCTCCTTCTTCCAGGAAGAAGAAGTAACAGGTCATAAGACGTGGTAAGGTCTGGGAGGCATGTAGGTTTTTTCTGGCTTCCTCGTGCTATCTCACATGTATTTTAGACAAATAGATGATGCAGGATAATTAGGTCCACTATTTTAGGTCTGAAAAACGCTTAATGTACGTGCAGTGCACGATCGGTGTCTGAACTGGTAAACTTAGGTATGAAGATTTTGGTAGTACTACATGCATTGGAAGAATAGTTGGATAATTTTGTTGAAATATGTTGGCCGAGAAGTCTGCTTTGCAAATTGAATTGCGCCGCTGCAAGATGGAAAAGACGGTGTTTGGTGAGGAGTGTCAGCTTCATTTCGTGGATGGTTAAGCGAGCCGGGACTGGTGAGGATCACAAATGGTTTGAGCAAAGAGATAGGCCGTAGATGACCCGAAGGATATGGTGGGGAGAGACAGTGATAAAGAACCAAAGAAAAACTGAGAGGTGGGATTTGTCTGTGTAACAAGTAGTGTGTATTTAATCCACATTTGAACCGAACACAACAGCAATTTATGTTTTGTGATGGCCTTTTGTTCTCTGAATTTTGGCCTTTTATTACAACTCAAACATTTAATTCTTAAAGGCAATTAAATTACAAAAATATAAGACATTTGAGAAATCTATAAATAATAAAATACATTGTCTAATATAAACTTTTACTGTACAAAATAGAAATCTCAAGTTCTCAACTTCACGAATCCAATTCCTTACAGTTCCTACTTCCTAATGTTCATCTTGTTTAAATAGCACAAGTTAAATACATAATCTACTAACACAAGTTAGATACATAAATGTTTAACAGGTAGACAAATTGTGAAAACATTACCATAGCCGATATTAACTGAAGTTAGTAAAGTACGGAGTAGTAGGAGCGCCCAGGGAACAATTTGCCTCGGTCTAAAAGCGCCTTGCGCCTAGGTGTACCTAGGCGGCCTAGGTGCAGATTTTTGCAACATGGCTTCATAGTGAGCTATTATGCGTTTGATTAACTTGTAGTTAAAAGTACGGTTGTTATGTCATGGACCGGGGTCCACATTGCAAGGTGGACTTGAGTCTATGTTCACAATTTTAGTACTCTATACTTATAATTTTAGAATTATATGTTCACAGTTTTTTAACTTTATGTTCATAATTTTTGAACTCTATATTCACAATTTCATAACTATATATTCAATAGTATAATACAATTTTTGGATTTATATAACAAAATTGTAAATATAAAGTTCAAGAATTATAAATACTGAGTAATGTAATTTTGTATATTTAGATTTAAAATTGTGAACATCTAAGTTCTAATTTATGAACACCTATTGAAGCACAAGGATTAGTATTGCCTCCACTGAGGCTCAAACCTACCACCTCCCGTATAAAGGAAAGGCCGTATAAAGGGAAGGGTTGCTGAACGTAAAGTTTTTAATTTGTAAACAGCATAATTTGCCTCAAACGAAGTACGGAGTAATTAATTAACAATTTATAGCTAGTTAATTAGTTGTTTGAATAGACCAGTCTGGAGTATTTCATTTGATAAAATCTTAGCACAGGCCAAAACCGCCTAGGGAGGAAAAGGGGGAAAACGAATAGGTGTCGTCTCGAACTGGGAAGGGAGCTGAGAGACATCAGAGACGGAAACCCACTACGAGGAGGAGGAGGAGGAATAGGTAAAGAGGTGAGTCTTCTTGTACTATACTAGATTGATATCATTCGCCACATGTATGATTGTTCTAGTAATTGATGTCTGGAATTTGGTTTGATCTCAGTCGTCTATCATCCATAGTATGAATCTCTGTATAACTTGAAAAAAATAAAAATAAAAACTGTATCTTTTGGATTTTGTTATGTTTCTTTTATTAATTAGAATTATGTGCCGTTGATTACCACTGCGGGTGTAGGGTTTAAGGTAGATTGTGTTATTTCGTGTGCCTGGATGAACTTGGATAATTTAGTGAATAATGAATTTGATCGATTTTTGGAGTTGCTGCGGTTTAGATTTTGGTAAATATTTTGTTTGATTCACACATGTTTTGAATTGAGCAGAGTGCTGTCTTGTATATGAGTTTGGGTGAGTTAATTTATTTATCTTCAATCCTAGGATTTGATTTAATCTAAATTTCACCTTGCCTTGGGGATCTCTCTTTTAAGTTTCATCATTTATTCATAGATTTGTTTTAAGAGTTCACTCAAGTACCATAGTCTCTTTTTGGAAAAAGAGCTCATAGAATATGCTGTTTGCTCCAAATGCTCTATTTTTGGAGAGTCTGGTTGTGCTAAGATTTCTATTGTATTTTCTTTTTCTATGATGACTGGTTTATGGGGTGCAAAGTACTGTAACTTTCTACTCATGTTAAGAAATATTGTGTAAATAACTAAATATATCTTACCATCTTTCTTTTTCAAGTTTTGTATTTTCTATCTTCATATGATTTCTGAATCATGCTTATTCATCTCATAAGCAATTCTAGTTGCCATGCAATGTGTTCTACTCAGGCATCTATTCTTGCCTTTATAAAAGCAGGTCATATCCATGGATAAAGGAGGATTCTACAGTTTAGTAGTATGAGATGTGTAAAAAGAATTGTGTAACATAGGTGAATTGAGTTAAACTTGATTCCAAGTTCTAAAATTGTAGTCTGGACTCTGGAACAACTCGTAGGCATCTGTATGTGTGTGTGTCATTAGTGTTTCGTGGAACTTGTATTAGATTTTTCTGGAGTTATGTGTTAACATGTTCCTTGATGTTTCTGAATTGCTAAGTTTGTCTTGCAATTCATATTGCTAATTTGCATAGAAGTTGTTTGTTGTATTGAATTCAATATTTTATCAACTGGTGTAGGGCTGTTGACTACAATTAGAGGTATTGTTGTTACATACCTGATTTAGATGGAGCAGTCTCTGTCATCTCTTGCATTCAAGGGGTCTATTGGTGAAGCAATTACTGAAGCCAAACAGCAGAAGAAACTTTTTGTAGTTTACATCTCAGGTGAGAAAACGAGTTTCTAATTTTCTATATGTGACCTGGATCTACTATGTTCCATGCATGTTGTAAAATATTACATTGGTTCTTTTTGGCAAAGCTTACAATTATGAATTATATTCTTAATCCATAGTCACCTTCAAGCTAATTGTTGATTGGCTTAAATGACCTAAGAATTATTTTACAATTCTTTTCTCTTCACCTTCCTTTTACCTGCCTATTCACCCGGGTGGAAAAAATTGTTTCTCCATTTACTTTGCATCTATATATTGTGTATATATGTTTGTGTATATGTGCTTGTTTATATATTTATATAAATATATTATAGCTGTGCATTGAAGACATTATGTAACTAGCAGGATAAAAAAATTAAAATTTTTATTTCATCATCATGAAAATTTGCATTCCTTACTATCTTTTACTTTCTGCTCTAAATTATAAAGCCATTCTTGCATCCATTTATGCATTATGTTTGTCTTCAATTGTCTATAGTAGTTTTTGAAATTATGATGTGCATCTCATTGTTGAAATTTGAATTCTAAAGGAAAAATCATATGGTTTATTGTTATATAAAGGAAATGAATATTTGAGTGAGAAAAGAGGAGAGAGAAGTGGAAGAACAGAGGGATTCACCCTTTGGGATGGAGTAACACATTTCCAACTCAAGACTTCAATACATATTTCATTACACACTAATAAGAAAGCTACTATGTCTTATAACCAATTTCTATGAACCAATACCGAAATTAAAACATTTTCATGGTGATTGGTGAAGGAACTTTGTCGGTGAAATGCTTTCCCAAAAGCTGCCTAGACACTTTCCCCAAAATGTACTGCAGATAGGCAAACAATTAAAATGCTCTCAATGCCTCTTTTCTTTTTCTTTACCTAACCATGGACTATATCCTTTTTTTCCTCACATATTTCAAATTTGTGTTATAGGTGATAACAAAGAATCTAATCATTTGGAAACCTCTACATGGTTGGACTCACAAGTAAGCTTTTTTCTCTTATCCTAGCTAGCAAGGCAAAAATTTTCAATCACTTATCACTATTTACTTGCTGTGATCAGGTGGCAGGGTCTTTATCTAAGTATTGCATTTTGTTGCACATTGTGGAAGGAAGTAGTGATGCAATGAATTTCTCAGCATTGTGTATCCTTTTTATTCTGTAAATTATGTTCATGGTTTTTTTTTTAAATAATAAATTATCAATAAAAAGTACTTTTGGCTAATCAGATAGTGTGATTTGTAAATCTAGTCCCTTTGTATAATTGTATCATGGTGTTGCAAATGTCATCCTTAATTGTCCTCTAACGTGGTTAATTTGATCCCCTCTAATTGTATCATGGTGTTGCAAATGTCATCCTTAATTGTCCTCTAACGTGGTTAATTTGATCCCCTCTATTAGTTTTGTCGTAAATTTAGCATGTGTTCTGGTCTCTTATGTCAAAATTGAAAGCAGGGGTGATACAAGGAATTGCAACACGTGGAATTTAAGACAGAACTAATGATTGTTTTGTCATGGGTGACCAAATTAGCCACTTAAGAGAGCAATTAAGAAAGCCATTTGCAACTATATAATTGAGGGACTGTATTTACAGATTACCACTATTTTAGGGACTAAAGTGCTTTTTCCATATTTTATTTTATGAAAAGTAATATCCTCTTTTATAGCTGCCTAATTTGTCAGTTCTGTGTGTATTTTTTAATTTAGTCAGAGGGGGATAAAGAGTTTATGCCTGTACTTGGAACTCCAGTGACTGTATTTTATATTTATTCTGGTAATTCTATTGAGAATAAATATAAAATAATACATGTGGAGAAGAAACTAGAAAATTTAGTTGAGGTGGCACCGAAAGCATTCGTGAATCTACTGGTTCCTTCTTTTCAGGAAGCATATAGCCCTAATGTATGAGAATTCCTTCTTTACAAAGATTGATGTACCAAATCTTTTATGCAAAATAGATGACAACCCACATAATTATGGGCTTTTAGTCTTGTAATGATCAGATCATGACACCACATGCCATACTTTTGTGTACAAAAAAGCTTCTACAAAAAGGGTGCGTGGATGGGTGTATAGATATATAATTTACTTATAAAAGAAATCTTACATTAACAAAATTGATTTTATTGTTATTGTCATTTTCATTTTTTGGGATAATGTACATAACTACAAAGTTGTTCCTTGTACTGGTAATTACAAGTCGAATAACACAAATCACAATATTCTTCATATTTAGCATTATTGATTGTAATCCCTTAGAATTAGAGATTGGACATAATTTAGGTAATCCTAGTTAACATAGGAAAAATATATATTGGCCTATAAATACATAAAGGCTGTGTGATAACTCATCCTTTCTGAATCATTGGTTTTCAATCAATTTTCTATTATCATAGAAGGTTGGAGTGGGATGGGTTTTCATGAAAAAGATATTGCTTTCATGTGCATCAAGGTATAGAGCTGTCCTTTCATCAATATTACAGATCCACAGAAAGCTGCCCCATGTATAACTGTTATTGGATACAATGGCATACAACTATGGCAACATGGTGAGTTTTATCTATTTGCTATTATCATTTTGATTTTTTATCTTTAGTTTGAGATGGAACTTTAGGATATGCCCTGGCTGGATATAAAAATATTTTTCATGCAGCACTTAATTCATTTTAATTTTTTTTTTTTAAATGTCTCTCTAGAGGGCTTTGTCGCTGCAGACGTTCTAGCATCCAGCTTAGAAAAGGCATGGCTAAGTCTTCATATTCAGGTAGGGGTTTGTTAGTCCTCTTGCAATCTAATATTAATGTTCATTTTTGTATCTTGATTGGTGGAGGATGTGGTATGGTCTTCTGGACAGTGTGCAAAAGGGTTTTTGAGTCCTCTTGCAGTCTTCACAGTGCATGTTTCTCTTGTTAGTTTGATGAGCTAGTTAAAAAGTTTCCATTTTCCTATTTTGTTTAGTTAATTAACGCAGAGAACGTGGAGTATCAATTTCCATTTAGGCAGTGCAAAATGGTCTGCCAGATTTTAGGTTTGTGGTACTAATGTAGATAGAACTTACCATTCATCAATCCCAAATCCCAAGTACATGTTTCTTTAACCTTGGCTTCTTGTTAGGAATTTCGTGATTATGGGATGCCACTGTATGGTTGAAGAATAAAGACATTGCTAATAATATGCCATATGTCTGCACACTTCTAATCTTCCCTTATGGTTGCAATGCTCCACTTTACAAATACACACTGATGGAGTAAAGAGGCAGCAAAAGGAATTTGAATTAAAAAACAATCAGAATTTGTATTGCAAAGTAGAAAGAACTAGAAGAGTTGCAACTTTCTGCACTCTCCAGCAAGAAATGACTCTTACCCTCAGCTTTATTGTTGATTATTTCTTACAAATCACTGCATATCTCCTTTCTAAGAGAAGGTGTTATTTATAATCAATAAAAATATTAAAAAGGCAAGCATCAATCAAAGATAATCAATCAATCTATAATTCCTTGATTTTAGCTCTGCAAAATCATGCAATTTGGACCCTTTGTATATTTATCACACACACACTATAGCCTATACGCCCTATAGGGTCTTGGAAGATAGTCTTTGGAGGAAATATATACTTAAATATAAATTAAAAAGAAAAAGTTGGTACCAATTGTGTGTACAATGTTGAAAAGATGTTCTGATTATAGTGTATGAAGATCTTGCATTTCCAATCTTTTGTTTATTCTACAGATTTTTGTACAAAGCAATTAAAATTATTATGATTGCAGGAGACACTGTTGACTGCTGCACTTGCCTCTAAGCCTGAATTATCTCCTGGAACTTTGAATTCTGCCTCACCTGAGCAGGGCAGTTCATCGAGGGAAAATGTTCCACCACCACCTTCATCAGACATAGAAGCAGAGGCTGTTGTGCCTGGACCATATATGGACTCTCAGCCCAAAGTGAAGGAAGCAGAGTCTCTTGAGGCTAGACCATCTATGGACTCACAGACCAAAGTGAAGGAAGCAGAGTCTCTTGAGGCTAGACCATCTATGGACTCTCAGACCAAAGTGAAGGTAGAGGTTTTTGTATGTAGGGTTGAGATAAACTTGGCATCTAGTATTCTATCTAGTATGTAGATAAACTAAGGATAGAATTTTGATGATCCCCCAAATTTTATTGTATGACAGGACATGAATTCCATTCCAGTTGACACAGTATCTCATAGTTTAGCTTCTACTGTTCAATCTGGAAGTGGTGAAAGTAACAACTCTGCGGTCCCTGTGATTGCAAAAGTGGAAAAATCATTTGATGCTGCAGAAGGAACTGGCAATTTTAAAGATGGGCACCCTATCTTAATAGAGGGGTCACATTTATCTGACCAACGCCCACCACCAAATAATGAAGTTTCCAATAATGGTGGCAGTAAAGCAACTGAAACTGAAGTGGAGGAAGTTAATGTGTCAGAATCTTCTTCCAGAACATCAACAGACGTTCATTTAAACATCAAACTGCCTGATGGTTCCAGTTTACAGGTGAAGCTGTCAGTGACGGACACTTTGAGAGCAGTCAAAGACCATATTGATAGAAACCAATCCATCGGCTTTTCTTCTTATGATCTTGCAGTTCCTTATCCACGCAAGGTCTTTAGTGATCAAGGTATTAAGTCCTAAGTTACATTAGTAGAAGAATACAGAAGTAAACAAAGTTTTTAAATCTGACTGAATGCACAAGTACACTCTAATATCCACAGGTGTTGATGGTATCAGTTTTCAATCTTAATGAACGCACAAGCTTACTGTGTATTTACTATTGATACTTCAGTATCCAATTTTTGGATAAGGAGTTCTTTTGATACAGAGTCGTAATCTTTATTTTTGTGCCCAATATTTGATATATTAGTATAAGCACTTAAGCCAAAGCCTGATTGTATTGATCATGGGAACAGGAAGCACAGTGCCCAATTTGTTATGACCTGAGTATCAAAGTTAAGAATTGCGCTAATTTCCTGTATTTAATATATGATGTAGATTTGGATAAAACATTATCAGAGTTGAATCTCTTCAATCGACAAGCACTGATTGTGGTTCTTCATCACAAAGGAAGTTCTTCATTGCGTGACCAGAATATTTTGGCCAACAATACTGGTGCCACAAGTGGTAATAGCGAAGGATATTTTTCTCTTGTTAGACGACTCGTCTCTTATGTGAATCCTTTTTCCTATCTTGGTGGGGGTGCTAGCTCATCTGATGCTGTAGAGGATTCTCAAAGCGGCACATTGCAATATGGTAACTTTCCTTCATTGTTTTGATAACTGATACTCAATCCTATGGTTGAAGCTCCTTCAACATTTCTCACATTTCAATTTTTTTCTGTTTGGTGTGACAATCTGTGTATGGCTTTGGTTTCTTTGAACCTATTATCTGCTTAGCTGTAGATGGATATGTTGAAATTATTACAGCTCAAAATGTTAATAGAAATGGTGGCAAATAGAGGAGCTTTTAGATATTTCCTTGGTTGAGAGATTCAGAACTACACTTCCTCTTCATTTGTTGAGAATGGAGGATAGTCAGTATCTCAACACTTGACACTTTGCATTCAAAATGATGAATATAAAATGACCAACCCTGAAGCTCAGACACACATGCACACACAACAATACATACCAAGTTGGATAACCCCAGCTAAGCTGGCTAAGGATACAAACTTGTAACCACAAGGTCACGAGTTTGAATTCTAGCTTTCTTGGTTTGAGCCGGTCAGCTATGAGCAATCTAGGCTGGTTTACCTCCTTGTGGTCCTTTGTCGGCTAGGGTCAAAAGATGGGGTTACCCAGGCACACCCTCGGGTAGTGGCTGCGGGTTTTCCTCGTCACCCAAAACAAAAGCAAAGGTTTCATGTTGGTTGTAGTTTACATGATAACAGGAGAAATCTCCAAGGTACAATTTTATAGTGCCGCTATTGTTTGATCTTTCATTGATGACCATCCTACATTGGATCAGTGTCATTTTCATCTTTTTCTCTAGGAAACAGAGGAACTATTAACGTTTACTCCGATCTTGATAGCGGTCTTTGATTTTGGATTTGGATGTCAGGTTCAAATCCTTCACTCCGGAATAATGTTGCTGGAAATGGTAGACCCTATGGTGTGAATTCATCCAACGATTATTCTCCTGGTACCAGTAGCAGCAATGTTAAGAACAGAAAGCAGCCTTCATCTCGCTTTGGGAGCAATATCCATACGCTGAAACACGATGATGATAGTCAGTTTAGAGATGGGAATGCATTCTGGAATGGAAATTCTACACAGTTTGGTGGTGGTGGTAACAATGACAGTAAATGATGGTATCCATGCATTTTCTCATATGTACATGTGGGTTTTGGCCCCCGAGTATCTGCTATACAGGCCCCCTCTTTGGTTCTTTTCTTCTAATAATAATAAAGTAATTATTGTTAAATAAAGATGATATTTGTGCTGATAGTGCCAGCTTCTTCTGTTCTAATACTCATTTTGGAATCATATAACAATGTAATTATATGTAGAATTTTTTTTCAATAATGGAATCATACAACACTTGAAATTCATTTATTTTTCCCTCTAAACAATTTTATAATTTTGGCATCTCACTAATAACTGAATAATCGTAATTTTTATGCCAATGGAGTCTCACTTCTCATCAATGAGATTTGGCCTTTGGGCCCTTGATTTTTACTTTTATATCAGGTTGGATTTATTGTCAATGAATGTCAAATGTAACTTGGGGAGTGTGGTTGAGCAATTGTTATATATGGATTAGGGTTCATATTGCATTGTGAACTCTGATACAAAAATTTTGTACTTAACAATTTCTGTATATGTAAACAACTAACTTGATGTTTGCTGATACATAATATGATAATTATATGTACAAAAACTGTCAACTATAGGGGTACAGAATGTTACTGTCTACAACTTAGTGAGACTGAAGAGATTAGTTACTATGTTTGAAGGTGAAAATCTTGAGACTGAAGAGATTAGTTACTATGTTTGAAGGTGAAAATCTTGAGTACGGCCAAATGTCATAAATGCTTGCCCTTGTCAATGAATGTCATAAATGCTGCGCTGTTGAACTGTTGATCATAAATACAGTGTTTCTTGCTTACAAAATGTAACTCGTCCCAAAGTCTTCATACCCCAATCTTACATGATGGTGTTTATAAGGAGCTTATTAAATTGAGTGTATCTCTTACACTACGTTTACCTAGGCTCCATCCTAATTGCACAATATATTTATTGAGTTACAAGTTTAGCACATATCATTTTATTTGTTAAGTTTGATCTTTTAATTGTTGAATTAGTAAATTTAATTTTTCGACTAACTAAACATCAAATTTTGTTTGTATCTAGAGTTTTATGATATCATATTTGTAATTTTTAATATATTCTTTATTTTCTCATAATCAAAAACATAAGTCTCAATCTAAGTTATATCCCTGATTTATATTTATTTTTTTTTGTTAATTTTTTTTATACATAATGCTATAAAAGAGCTATACCATACAATTTTTTGGATAAAAGTATTTCTACCGTTATAATTTTTGTCATATTTTTTCATTATTATTACCATGCACATGCATATACAATATTTTTCTTTATTTCTTTAATGACAATAATGTACGTAGACATTATATATTGGAGTAATATAAGAAACTAGTGTTTTACCCGTGCGGTGCACGGAAATTCTTTTTTTATTATGAACTTAAATAAAAAATTTAAAACATACAAATATATTAAAATGTACAATATAATAATATAGTAGATTTTTATATATTTAGTCAAGTATCTATTATCGTAGCATAAAAAATTAAAATTTTGTATGATTAATATAATCTCTATTCATGTAAATATTTATATAAATTTATAGAGAAAAATTTACATAATTAAATTGAATTATTCCTAATCTTATTTCATATATATTATAATTCTAACAATATGAATAATAACTAAGAAAATTATACTTAGAAATTAAAAAAATGTAAATTTTAAATTCTGTATATGTGATTTTAAACTCTAATCAGACACACTTTCTTATATGATTGTGTAATATAGTGTATATACAAATAATATTTATTAATATGTATATATGCAAATTCTATAATATAATTTCTGTAATTATAATTTATATTGATATATTATAATTAAAATAATTAATTATATAAATTAAAAAATAGCATTTTAATTTTGTATGATTAATATAATGCATAAGTATATGTATGTATCTATTTTTAAAAATATAAATATTTATTAATATACATTTTGTTAATTTTATAATTTTATTCTTAATTATATTTTATATTTTATTAATTATAATTAAGAAAATTTCATTTACAAATTAAAAGAATTTAACTTTTAAATTTATATGGATTAATGTAGTCCATAAATATATTACATATTTAGACAAATTTTTAAATATTTTTGAATTTTTAATTAAGAGTATGAGTTTAGACATATTTTAAAATAAATTTTTAATAAGTAACCATTGTAGTAATTAACGTGTATAATTATGCCAGTAATCACAATTCTATTAAAAAATGTGTATATATTTTCATATTGTACAAAATACTATAAATATAATATATGTCTACATAAATGGATAAAAATAGAAATTGATAATTTTTTATTATATAGATATTGATAAATATTATATTTTTTTTCCTTGCATGAAAATACATTCTTATTTTAAAATTTTACATTGATATTTGAGTTTTGTTTCAAAATCTACTTTGTTGTTATTTTAAACTTTGAGTAATACTTGTGTGAGACCGTCTCAGGGGTCTCAATTCGTAAGACGGGTCAGATCTTTGACATCTATAATTAAATATTCAACCTGTCTCATGGATTGATACCATTAGATGGTCAAACACAAATTTTTGCCTTAAACTGTTGTCTGTTATCATAAATAGTAATAGATGTCTGGAAACCACTTAGTTTTGTTTCTAAATATTTTTCAACCCGTAAATGTAGCACAATCAAAATATCTCTAGATCATCATTTAATTAATAGGTCCACAATTGACTTTGTGGTTCAATTCAATATTTGTAGATCTATGATATGTTTTTAACTAATTTATTGAAAATTTATTACTTTTAGTTCTATTGTCTCTTATTATTTTATCATTTTAAATTTATAGATCTCGATATGATGCATCATTCTTAAATATGTGAATTTCAATTAATTTAATAACATTACATTTAAATGTGAGACATTTACCCAATAACATTATATTTTTTTCAAACTCCGCAAATTTAAGTTAATTCAATTAGTTCATTTTTATGTTAGTTTTATTCAGTTATGTTATTAACGTAAATTAATTTATTTTGGGCTCATAATAGTTAAATAATAACTATTATTTTAGATTTGTAAATTTTTATAATTTATGGTATTTTACAAAATTTGTTTACAACATTTGTACTACAAAACATTTAAATAATTAATACAATAATACTTATATTTGTTATTAGTAGAATGCTAAAATCATAATAATGATATATTTTACCTTTCACATTTTTAAACTTTCAAAACCAACATTATTTATGTAGGAAGAAATTTATATATAGTAGTAATAATATTGTAGTTATTTTTAAAAGTTAGATGAAGTAAACAAATTGACACATAATAATTTTTTTTGGGTGAACTTTTGACATGCAACAATGATTCAATATGTATATGTGTATTATAGTTATTATTTTCTCTTTTTAGCAATATATATATATATATATATATATATATATATATATATATATATATATATATTTATATTACTTTAAATTAAAATTATATCTTATTAGAATAAATTAAATTTTACATATCTATTTTGATTTAGAATTTATTTTATTTTAATAGAATATATATATTTTCGTTTTTATAATTTCTATTACCAATAAATTACCATATTATTATTTATGACTTTATGAAGGATAGAGATCTATATATATAGCAATATAATGATGGAACTTAAGTTGACAAATAACAATGAATTTTTTTTTGTTGTTTTATTTTTCACCAAAGTTTACTTTTATGCGAATGAAACGTTTGAAAAAGAATTATTTCAATTGTCGTACGTAATTATGTTGATTTAATATAAGTGTATGTTAATTTAATACATTAAAATAAAAATATCAATATAGGTGTTATTTAAAAAATTTTAATTAGACATTTTTAATGATATATTTTTTATATATTAATTTTATTTGTATATAAAAAAAAAACTGAACTTAAGTTGAAAAATAATATACTAAGTATTAGTTTAGTGTACCTTAAAAGTAGACCATGATTCATGTTATAATAAATATTTAGGTAATCATTACTATAAATTAAATTAACATATATATCATTTTTTTTATTTCTTAGGATGGACGGGAAAACAACACTTCTGTTTTAATATATATTATTATGTAAATTTATGTTAAATTTAATTATATATTGCAATAGTATTGTAAAAAATCAATCTACAACATTTTAAAAATGAACCAATATTATACTGAAAATGAATATAATATAGTGATTTAATATAATTGTATGTTAATTAATACATTAAAATAAAATATCAATATAGGTGTTATTTAAAAGTTTTTAATTAGAACTTTTTAATGATATAATTTTATATATTAATTTTATTTTTTATATAAAAAAATTGAACTTAAGTTGAAAAGAATATATATTTGTTTAATAATTATTACTTTCCGTGTGACTATTTTTGTTAATATATGTATATAAATAATTTTGTTAAGTATAGTAATATTATGTTGACTGATTTCAAATTTTTAAACAAATAAATTAATAAATATATAAATATATATAACCTACAAACACGCAACCGTATACTTGAATAGCATTTAATTACATACATTAACATAATATAGTAATTTTTTTTAGAATACAATAATATACATCATATAGTAATTTGATTGTTGGAATTTTTATTTTTTGAATATTATCATGAGAGGAATTTAATTACGTACATTAACATAATATAGTAATATATTTTTTGGAATACTATAATATGCATCACATAGTAATTTGATTGTTGGAATTTTATTTTTTATTGTTGGATTTTTTTTTTAATATCATCATGAGATAATTTAATTATAATATACATCATATAGTAATTTGATTGTTGAAATTTTTTTTAAAAAAATATCATAATAAGAGGAATTTAGTTACGTACATTAACATAATATAGTAATATTTTTTAGAATATTATAATATACATCATATAGTATAAAATATTTCATACCGTTTATTTCAGCACCATTTTCAATATAAATAAAATATAATTAAAGTAATTAAAATACTAAATAGTAAAATGATAGCATTCAAATTACTTTAATTATATTCAAAAATTACCGGCAGTGCACATAATTAAGTAGTTTAATTATATAGATTATAGTAATTTGAATGCTATGGGGTGCACGAAATTAACTACTTTAATTATATTAATTAATTATAGTTCAATTTGAATGCTATCATTTTTTGGAATATTTTGTCAATTTTAGCCATAAATAAGGAATGATAAGGAAGGCTAGAATTTCTGATAAGGAATTATTATATAATATTATGTTGACCGATTTCAAAATTTTTGGACTAAAATGAGCGGGAAAGCTAGCACTTCTGTTTTAATATATATATAGATAAGTTTGATTTCATTTAGATTTTAATTAAATGTTACCATAACTATATTTAAGAATTTATCATATCTAAAATTCTTACTTTAATAATATTAAGGAAAAATGACATCTTTAGTCCCTAAGTTATAGGGGTAGTGCCGACCCAGTCCCTGAGTTATGGCCGTATCCGAGTTTAGTCCCTCAGCTATTCGCGAGGTGGCGAGTTTAGTCCCAGACCGTTAAATTTGGCGAAAAAAATAAAAATATATAAATTTTGAGGGGTAAAATAGGACATTCACATTTTATTCTTCTTCTTATATCAAAACCACTTTTACAACATTAATTTTCACTTCTTAGCCTAATTATTTTCAAGATTCTTCAATTTTAAAAGCATTTCAATAACTTTCAAATGACTTTAGGAACCTGACTCTCGTATAACAAACTTAAGATTTAGCATAAACAAAGAAACACTTGCGCGAAGGGGGTGGGTCATGGAGAAAGACCAACTTCCTTCTAGTCTGATAGGTCGCTTTCTCTTGCGCATTAATGAATGGATTGAGGAATTTCGTATGAAAGGTTTATGGTCTATCTGAGGCTATCTATCTAGTACGATCGATCATTATCTTCACGCGTGTGAAACACACTATCCTAACAATTTTCGATTTTTTTTTTACTAAGCAATAAATGTAATCAAACTAGAACTTTTGAGATACAAAATGATGTCAAATTTCTCAGGTTGCTTTTATAAGAAATTCACCAACGAAATAACTTAAATTTTTTTTGACAATAAATAACTTGAGATTTTTAGTATGTAAAAATTCTTTTGTATGTAGTAGTTTAGTCCACTGTTACAAAAATCCCCGCCTAGGCGCTCCTAGATCGAGGCGAATTGCTCCCTAGGCGTTTGCCTAGGTGGCGGGCCGCCAAGGAGGCCACCTAGCGCCTAACTCGGCCGACTAGGCCGAATTTGGCCGAGTTAACTCGCCCAACTCGGCAGAATTAGCCGCGTTAACTCGAGCGAGTCGGCCTTGTTAATTTTATTATTATATTTATATATATTTAAATTTATTTATTGTTAATATATGACATACACCCACACACATAATTAATTTTTTTTGTTTTTATAGGTCACCGCCTAGACCGCTTAGGCGCTAGACGCTAGTCAGGCGGTAGACGCTAACCTAGCGCTTACTGCAACCATGGTTTAGTCAAATATTCTTTTGGTGAATTTCTCATAAAAGCAACCTGAGAAATTTGACATCATTTTGTACCTCAAAAGTTTTAATTTGATTACATTTGTTGCTTAGGAAAAAAAAATCAAAACTTGTTAGGATAGTGTGTTTTACACACCTAAATACAATGATCATGTGTTTCTTTGTTTGTGCTAAGTCTTAAGTCTGTTATACGAGAGTCAGGTTCCTAACAAGTCATACGAAAGTTATTAAATTGTTTTTAAAATTGAAGAATCTTGAAAATATGATGCTAAGAAGTGAAAAATAATATTGTAAAAGTAGTTTTGATATAAGAAGAAAAATAAAATGTGAATTTCCTATTTTATCCCTCGAATTTTAATTTTTTTTTAGTTTTTTCGTCAAATTTAACGACCAGGAACTAAACTCGCCACTTCGCGAATAAGTGAGGGGCTAAATTCGAATACGGTCATAACTCAGGGACTGAGTCGGCACTATCTCATAACTCAGGGACTAAAGATACCATTTTCCCTAATATTAATCATACTATAATTATTACTCAAATTATCAACTATACTTTTAATATAATATGAATTCTAGAAATATGAATTTAAAACCAAAATTATATACTATTATTTTTAAAAAATATTGTAATATAATTAAGATTTTAACATTGAGTATTAATATTTGACATATATTTTTGCGCATCGCATATAAAATAGGTGTAGTATTTTATATACACAGAACTTAACATCTCAGATAATTGATAAACTAAATTTATAAATTGAAAGAGATGAACTTCTCCCAAAAGGTTGAATCTCTATCTCCCCGGCCCAACAAAGCATCAGGGAGGATGTAAATCATGGTAGCTCAACTGAACACGAAGGCTAGACCTTTGCTCACTGCGCACAAAAGGTCCACTCACTTTGAGTGTATATTATCTAATGAAACTGTAGTTATATCGAAATGATACTATGATTGTGTTGTAAGGAAACTGCAATGTATATAAAATGAAACTGAAAAACAGTTTCACATATTTAGGTGTATATTGTCTAATGAAATTGTAGTTGAATTAAAATTATAATTTAATAGTGTTGTAATCAAACTACAATGTATACAAAATGAAATTCAATAACATGTCTCACTATAATAAGACTATTGTATGTATAATGTTGAATGAAACTATAGTTGGAACAAAATGAAACTCTAGTTGTGCTGAAATAAAACTTGTATATAAAATGGAACTGAATATGTTATACAAGTGGAGCTATCTATGCGGAACGGTGCAAAACGGGTGCGATTTCTTTTCATTAAAAGAAATAGCACCGTTTTGGATCATAGTCCGCAACGCTCTGTGGACCATAGTCCATGGTATAATTTGTTGTTCGTACTTCCCCCTTACTGCGAAATTCAACTCAACATATTTATAACTTTTAGGAAAAAATGTTAAATAGGCCCTTCAACTTTACACCAAAAGTCAATTAGACACCTAAACTTTTAAAAAGTGCAATTGGGACCCTCAAACATGTTAATTTTTATCAAATAAATCAAATTTACTAATAACCAACACGTTACTGATAAAATTACACCGTTGACTATCATTTTACTGTTGACCGGCATTGTCCAAAAGAAATTTTACTCTGAAAACATTGACCATCAACCAAATGGTCGCCTTCTCCAGCGAAGAGGACCAGTAAAGGTCGCCTTATCTTGGAGAAGGCGACCAATCCGACCATTTCCAGAAAAGGAAACTTAAAATTATTGTGGCCGGAGATTCGTCAAATTTTTCATCAAAATGAGAAAGACTGTCTATAACACGTTTGTTACCGGTTGATAGATTCAATTGTACAAAAATAACATGTTTGAAAGTTTAATTGCACTTTTTTAAAATTCAAGTGTCTAATTGACTTTTGATATAAAGTTTAAAGTTCTATTCGATCATTTTCCCTAACTTTTTATAATATCTAGTTTAAGTTAATTTTATATAATTCAATTTTTTATAATGTTTAATTTAATGTTAGTATATAAAATTTATATATTTACAAACTACGTCAAAAAATATTAAATACAAAAAGTTAAATTTAAAAAATAAACTAAAGAAAATAACATTTTTTTTAAAAGAATAATTGTTTGATCGATGAATAATAGACATGAAACTAAAATAGAGAGTACTAAATAATGCAGCAACATTTGAGTCTTCACAATTGATAGATATATGTGTAAGAGTTCACATTACATAAAATATGCCAAACCTCATTACTACACCATGCACAAATACACATTATGAACACCAAATGAATCCCAAAAATCTATAGAACACATCACAAGAACAGCAACATCAATACATGTAATATGATCCCCACTATAATATTTAGAGCTCCATTCATGAGTTTAGAGAGCAGGAGCAAAATCGAAAGGCGGAGGTGAAATCTTACTTGCTCCTCTTATTGCACGCTTTGTTCTTGTAAATGTTGACCGGGGGAAATGAATCTAATATGGTGCAGACCTCAAGAGGAAGAGGAAGAAGTCGAGGATGGGTTGAAGGGTTTTTGTTCTGCACAGGTCAGAACATCGTGGGGCCCAGCTTCCTCGCGGCCAACACCAAGTAAGTCGAGGTAGTACTGGTAATGGGAGATGATGTTGTTCATGGAGTCCACGTCGCCTTGACCGCACACGAGATCACCGTAGAGTATGTTCATGGTGGTACCGAAGCCGGGAACTCTATGTTCTAGAGTGTCGTTCTTGGTGGGCTTCCAATTACCGACGAAAGCATCGTGAGCCGAAGGCTGCCCCTTCTTCATCGGGGTCATCCACCGCCACATTGCAGCCTGGAAAGCAATGGTGGCATTTTGTTCGACGTATTCGGGGTGGTTCAAGAGATCGACCTTGAGGCCTTCACCTGCAGCTCCATAATTGAAGTTCCTGAGCAAAGCAAGAAAGCAATATCGCTCAGAATTGTATTTATCTAAACTTCCAAAAATAAACCGAGCATAAAAATGGGTAAAGTTTTTTAGTTTTCCATTGCGAACGGAAATACAGAATGAACTAGATGTAACTAAGTGAGGTTAGCAAATTTCATACTTCGAAGCATGGTGCATTCTTTTGTTTATTTTCAAAAAATAATTTATAAAGGAGTAGGCTCAAAGCGAGAAACAATGAAAACATCTCATAAATAAGATATAGAGTTAATACCAGCTGGGGTCTTGAGAGTATAGTGGCACCACCACATTTAGTGATAAACTTTCAATATAAGCACTCGTGGTCCTTCAATATTCAAATTAACCACCTATGGTCCTTCAACTTTCAAATTTTTAACCATCCCTGGTCCTAACTTTGCCCTTCCTTAACTAACGGAAGGACAACAGGCGGTTAAATTTGAAAGCTGAAGGACCACATGTGTTTAAATTGAAAGTTTAGGACTAAACGTTACACGGAGGACCCCAACTAGTATTAACTCATAAGACATAATTGTAGTAGTCAGAAGTATAGGACATAGCCCGACTAGGCGACTACAAATAAATCAAGTGAGCCTACGAGTCTAAGAACTTGATTACAGAGATAACAAAGAAAAGTTGATAAGTAACCACAAAATATACCAGTAGAGGGGCAAGGCACCGCGACCATAATACTGAGCTCCCGGGGCACAAGGGTAGGTCAGCTTGTAGAAATCATCACAGTAGTCTTGGCTAGGACTCATCTCCTTGTTATAACACAGACCCCAAGCCAACGGTCCACCAGTAGCCACACCATAACCACCTTCAAAGTAAGCAAAACACTTCAAAAAGGCAGCAAATATACACACATCAAAGCATTCAAACACCTCGATAGCCATTACAGAGACTCAAAAACTACAAGAAGTTTTTGCCCCACAAGACTATTCAGGACTCATAAGTCCAAATTACATTGATATCCAAAACTATCTAACACCCACAATCTTTAATTGTTAGATCCACCTAATAAGAGTATACCAACTGCATAAAGTCAAGTTACCCCAATATATCAAGGGAAAAGAAAAAAAACAAATTAAGTGAAAACTTTGTCGGTGGCCTACAAGTTTCCCTGCCTTGTGACCCTAACCGACAAAGGACCACAAGGAGTTAAACCAGCTTAAGTTACCCATAGCTGATCGACTCAAACCAAGAAGGCCAATTGGCCTCTCCTATTGGTAGTCAAACTTGTTGTGCAATATACTTAGATCTAGCTATTGCAAAAGGCCCAAAACTATAAACAATTTCCTTGATCACAACAATATGAATCCAATATGGCTCTCATAGACACCAAAGAATTGAATCAAACAATTCCAATCTCAATTCTTGTTTGAAGTTCACCATACTCTCAATAATCACAGAACTAAACAAAATTATACTAATGTATTTTAAAAAAAAAAATAGAAGAGAAGAGTATGCACCGACATGAAGTTTTGCTGCCGACATGGCCAAGGAAAGCGGAGAGCTCCTTCATCTGCATCTTCTTGCCGCCGGTGGTGGCGAATCCTAGTGGCTGGAAGTCGGCGGAGGCGAGGATAAACGAGCGGTAATCCCAGAACCCAACGGCGTGAGCGATGGGGGAATTCCTCTTGGCGAACAGATTCTCAAACTGGTAGGTATCGAAAATGTCGGTAATGGTCAAATTACAGCAGAACTTGGAGAGCTTATTACACTCCCACCCTTTGGCACACATCTTCGTACCCTTCACCTTCTTCACCACTGTCGGCGGCGTCTTCGACACCTCTCCGTCTCCATTCACCGCCACAGCAGCCGTCACCACCATTACCATCATCAATGCCACAAATTTCAAAGAACCCTCCATTTCTTTTTCTCTTCTCTTCAATTTCCCTTGTTCCCTGCAAATGAGATGAAAAACCCGGTGATTATTTAAGGAGAATGAAAGGAAAGTGAAGTGAAAAGAAAGCGTACTGAATGATTTGAGATCTGGGTCAAGAAGATGAATTGTGCGGGGTTTTTCCTACCTTTTTTTGGGTGATTAGAGGAAATTGCAGGGGGTGTTAGATGAAGAATCTCTATCAGGGGAAGGATGGACGGCAGAGATGAGATCTGGTTGATAGAAGAACCAGGCTGGATTTGTAATGAAGCAATGACGATGGTGAGGGCTGACCCACCTTGTCAATGCCACTCCACCGACAGCCTCATACCTGTTACAGTACAAGTGTTTATTTGACTTTAATCATAAACCTTGTATATTAGGTTCAACATTTACTCAATACTCCTCATATTTCATTTTTATGCTTTGGAATGTTTGATAATTATTTGATAAATTTGATTATATTATATGTTTTGATGCCAAAGACCTTGTGGCCTAGTGACACTTGGTGTCCCGGTTTACACTCTTACATGGATGATGGATGATGGATGATAGGAGTGGATTCGAGCTTCAGTGGAGGCAATTGTTTTGATCAGTTACTAGTATTTACGATTTGAAAAATATATATTTGATTAATTAGTTATTTGGTAATATATAAAATGACTTATCATTTATGGTTTTATATATTTATTTAACAATCGTTAAATTATTTTTAACTTTACTCAACAAATTGGTCAAATCAACAAAAAAAAAAAAAAAGAAGTTTGATCAACCATTTTTTAAACACCTCATTTGTTTGATCAACCAACAGTACTACTCATGAGTTTTAATGGAACTGTATTATTAGGGAAAGGAAAACCTTAAACCTTTAATTAAGTTCGAACAACCAAGGGATATTAATTTTAAAATATATTAATTCTTTTTATTTATTTTTAAATATTTTCAATTTTGAAATATATATATAACACAAGTATGTGTTGTAATTTAATGCAATATAGTAATATGCATTAATTAAGAGTTAATTCCATTTTTTGTCCTAGATTTATAGGTAACAGTCCACTTTTAGTATTTTTTTTCAAAACATCCTATTTTGGTCCTATTATTATTATTATTATTATTATTATTGTGGCACGACCATTTTTGGTCCTCTATCAACAAAATAGCTTAAATATCGTTAAATATAAAGACATTTCGGTCTTCAATTATGAATTTTTTCAAAAAGATAAACATAAAAAATATAAAGAGTCAGCGTACTTTGTATTAAAAAGATCAAAATGTCCTTGTATTTAACGGTATTTCAACGATTTTGTTGATGGAGGACCAAAAATGGTCATGCCACAATAATACTAGAACTAAAAGGGAGTGTTTTGATAAAAAAGGGACTAAAAGTGGACAGTCACCTATAAATCTAAGACCAAAAACGGAATTAACTCATTAATTAATATTACCCCCCCCCCCTCACACACACACACATATATATACTAGTCAGGACACGGGCCTTGCACGAAACTCCATGCCCAATGATTAATTAATGTGTTCTAATTTTTAAATTATAATTATAAAAATATTAATAATTGTTATATGAGAAGTTAGATGTATACATACATACATTAGATAGATAGCAACATGATACAATTACAATTCCAAACATTATCATGATAAATTAAACATTAATAGTACATCATTAATAACAAAATATTGTCGAAATGGGTTGGCGGGGCGTGGCCCGCCAAAGCCCGCCATATGACGGGGCCAAAATACGGGCCTAAGAGAAGCCGCCCCGCCTTAAGCCGGAGGACCTTCACGGGGGGCCCGCCAAATTTTAAATTTAAATAAAAGTTAATATAAAAAAGTATTAAATATATATTAAATAACTAATAAATAATCAAATACATAATGTGATAATCCATAAACCAATAACAAATCATTTATACAATATACTAATTTTTTAAAACTTGATTCAATATATATATATATATATATATATATATATATATATATATATATGGGGCAGGAAGCCCGCCCCATCAACCTGGCCGGTTAGGCGATCAAAGTCCGTCGCGTCTTTTTTATGGGGCGGGACGGACTAACCAGGCGGGCGAAGCCCGTTTTGACGGCTCTAATATAATATATAAACTATGTCACAGTCGCAATGTGTATCTTCACGAACCTGGGTTGAACTACACGGTAATCGCCAGGGCAATAACATAAACTGTGAAAATTGCCGATCGCATCAAATCTGCCACGTTTGCAACAGGTCGTGATGTTTTCGAAGTATGGGATAGAACTCATTCGGCTGCCTGCATAATCAGCTCGCTTATCCTGCTGCCCAAGAACCCCACGTCCATGCCAAAATACCCCACCCCCCTCAGATTTCTGTCCCATACTTCGAAAACATCACGGCCTGTTGCAAACGTGGCAGCTTTGATGCCATCCGCAATTTTCACAGTTTCTGTTATTGTCCCGGTGATTAGCGTGTAGTTCAACCTAGGTTCCTGAAGCTGATGAAGATAAGCCTTGCGCATAGCTCATAGTACTTGTTGGGAATCATTCAAAATTAGAAAATTAGGAATCAGATGGTTTTGCTTAGCCTCACATGTGTCAACTTTTCCCTCAATTCTTGCCTATTTACATGCTAGTTTTGTGGCTGGTGAGGGAGGGTTGCTACATGATTTACTATATATAGCAACCTTCCCCATTTGGAAAAGACACACCAAACCAAGAATCTCTTCCTCCCCTTTAATTCTCTGTCCCATTGAGTAAAGTGAAGTTCGTCTATGTCTATGCTATAGTTGGTGAAAGCTTAGCGCAGCTAGTCTGTGTAACCTATCGGAAGCGTGCCGGGATCCTTAACTATACCGTTACCGGGAAAATGACGCTTTTAAGGCAGTATTATTGTAACACAGCACAAACTTCATATTCAGTTTTAGTTGTTCTCCTTTTCCTAAAGAGTGTCAGTTAGTTGACGTTGCCTCTATTTTTCCAACTGTACTTAGCCTAGTGTTTTCGGAGATCTCAGAATCTATGTTTAGGTTGTTGACAACAACATTGAAATCCTCTAAGTTTTTCACTTGTGAAAACTCAACCACATTCTCAGCATATCTGATACCATCCATAGGCTGGGGCTGTTATCTCTATCACTCCCAAATAAGTGGTCTGAGGTAGAGACTTCTCTCTCCGGATTCTCACCTTCATGATGTATTTTGGTTAGTTGATTGGCAGCATCTTCAATTCTCAACAAATTTCCTCAATATCATCACCTTCTTCCTGTAATAAACCCTCTAGAATAACTGAAAAAGTTATGCATGGTTGAGTCCGGTCACCCTCCCCCGCGCTTCGCCACACCACCCCGTCGTTGATCGCCCGACCCCGCGCTTCACCGCTGCTGCTCGCCGTCGCCATTTTACGCGCTCCTCAGGTACGTACGTAGCTTATTAGTTTATTTTATTTATTTGTTTTATACTTAAGAAATATTTATTATTGTTTAATTTAATTTTGATTAATTATATTTATTGTGTGTTATTGTATATGTTAGGTATTAATATTATGATAGTTTAATTAAAAAAATTGTGTATTATGTATATCTATATACTTGTTATTATGTGTTAAAATGTTCAATAATATATTTTAGAATTTTTCTTGTATATTATGTATTATGTGTTATATATATGCATATAAAAATTGTATATTGTGTATTATGTGTTGGATGGTGTTGAATAGATTGTTTTGGGAACTTAGCTAGCTTTAGGCTTTAGCTAGCTTTGAGGTGTTGGTGACTAACTGTCTAACTTAGCTTTGAAGTCTTGACAATTTAGATTTGAGATTTGTGAAGTTGTTTATGTTTTGAGATTTGTGAAGTTGGTGTGATTTGATATGTATGTATTGAAAATTGGGCAAGAACTACTATATTGTAAATGCTACAGAAATTTTTCTGGGGTGCACAACAAATAAATTGTATATAAAAAAATAAAAAATAAGGACGCAGCTGGTCGACTATCTGCGTCCAGGCAACTCCGGACGCAAATAGGCCAGTCTATCTGCGTCCATGGCATATCCGTCGGGAGTATTCCAGACGCAAATAGTTCAAAACTCTGGACGCAAATGCCCTTTTCTGTATTAGTGCGGCCTAATGAATATTACTAACTGCAGCAAAAGAGAAAAGAGATTGAAAGCATACCGGTTACAATTGGTTGTGCATAATGACTTAAATCCAAGAAGGCTGATAGCACCAGCAATATTTGTCTAGTCATTTGCCTGACACAGCAATATTTGTCTAGTCATTTGCCTGAACAATAAGCTTTAAGCAGATTATGCATAAGTTATATATATATAAAAGAAGAAAAACAAGAGTATCCGCATCTAGCAAATGGAAAAATATTACATTAAGATGGATTTGTTAAATTTGTAATTTTTTAGTTTAATTACAAATAATTGAAAGAATTTTTGAGAGCACATTTAGGATGTGTTTGGTTCGTACATTGGAATCGGAATTGGTATGGGTATCAAATACTTGGTAAGAGTAATAGGTTTTGGTGAAAGTATTTTGCATGTTTGGTATTAGGGTAGAATGACAATGATTATTAATAGTTGGAGAAGAAATGATGAAGGGAAATGAAACCCTTATTTAATGAGGGTATGGATTTTTCAATTAATGGGTATTCCAAACGCATAGTAGTATTCTAAAAATCTGTCAACTAAATAATAACAATCACTTTGATACCCATACCTTATACCAAAACCCGTCAACCAAACACTCCCTTAGTGTGTGTGGTATAGTTGTATATAGATCGAGATATTTTTAAGAGTAAATTCCACCAAAGGTCCCTTGTCTTTGGTGACAATTCCAAATTTAGTCTCAGACAATCGTTTTTGCCATTTAACATCCCAGACTATTATTTTTTGGACACTTTTAGTTCTTCTTATGACTTCTCATATTTTTAGTAAGGACATTTTTGTCTTATTATTATTATTATTATTATTATTATTATTATTATTAAAAGGTTAGAAAATATTTTGGAGTGAGTTGTCAAGTTAAGAATAATAATAAATTAAATGAATATTTCATTATCAAAGTTTATATACAAGGAAGAAATTAAAAAAAAATGTATAAGGTATGAATGCATATGCTTACAACATGTTTTATATTTCCATTACAATCTCACTAACATTATTGATCCTTATATAATTTAGTGTGTATATATATATATATATATATATATATATATATATATATATATATATATATGTTACACGGCTTATCTATTATATCTAGAAATTTTAGACGTATTACTTTTTGGAGAAAATACTACATGTCTTAATAAGATTTATTTCATTTTTAATATTCAATAATTATTGTTGATTAAAAGGATAAAAGTCAAATTCGATCCAACACCAATATCAGTAAATAATATTACCAAATATTTAAAATGGGATAGAATTTAATAGGACCCTAGTATGACTCCTTATATTAGTTGGTATGCCAATCAATTATTATTTAGCAAACTATTTCATTTCCTTCAAATCATTAACTCCATCGATCTATTAGCATTAATTCATTTGATACTCCTCCAAAGTCTACTTCAAACGTCTACAAGGTGAAAAATGACGACCTAGAAATCAGCACTTTTTTATGGAGATATTGGTTACGATCGTGGTTACGACGTGAAGACCAACCTGACCTTTGGAACCTACAAGGTTTGATGAAAACTCACGGTGGAACTCACAGCTTGAGGTTGACCGTGACCACACACGCACCCAGAAAGCTAAGATTTGTTCATTTTGGCGCAGGGGGTTATAAATATGCCTAGGCGGTTATTTTCATAGAGCTTTTCATTTTCCACTCTCTCTCCAAGATTTTCTTGAAGACAAAACCTCTCAAAACATTTTTCTTTTATAATCAATCCACATTGTTGAAGATTTGAAGATCAATTCAGCTTGTAATCAACTCCAATCTCAAATTTCAAATTTTATCTTGCAATGTTCTTAATCAAAGTTAAATTTTTCTCTTGTTACTTTCTTGCATGTTATTGCCTTCAATTGTTCTTGCAAATGTCTTTAATTTGAATTTATGCTTAGATAGATTCAATTAGGGATTGGATCAAGTCATGTTTTGTGATAGATGCTATCTGATTGAATTGTACTATGAGCTACTGTATAATGACTTGATGATAGTTTTAGTTGTGAGCTTGGTGGTTTGAATTGACTCAGCTCTTGTATGATTGTGGCCACAATTGTGTAGGAGGTACATGAATAAGGTGTTCTCACTATGAGAATAGAGCAACATCATAGTCATACCTCTCACTAGTTCAACTTTGCTTTGAGAAAAGATAGTTGGAAGTAGAGATGGCAACGCGGCGGGGCGGGGGCGGGAAATGGAGTCCCTGTCCCCGTCCCCGAAATAACTCCCCATTCCCTGACCCCGCCCCATTCCCTTGGCGGGGATTTTTCGGGGACGGGGAATACCCCTCGTTTTTTGAATTATGGCAATGAAAAAAAAGACTTATCAAAAAATTAAAATTTTAAGTCTTGAATCCTTAAACAAAGTCCAAAATACATAGATTAATAAAATTAAAATATCCAAACTCTAAAAGTCCTACAAATATCCAAACTTCCAAAGTTTCAACTTCCAAACATAAATTTATAATCATAAAATGTTAAAATATTATACAGTTAAAACAAATAAGTTTATGACAATAATTTACATAAACAAATTAAATCAGTTAAGACAACTTGACTTTATTACATATTAACCATTATGGGAGGTATATAAACGTATGTGTGCAAACCAAGCAGTGTTCATAATTAGCTAGGGAATAAGGATTTTGATTTTTGAAACTTTTGTTTTTAAGATTTTTAATTAATATTATATATTGTAACAGAGTCAAAAATAATATTATATATATATATATATATATATATATATATATATATATAAATTTATTAACTAATTTATTTATTTATTTATATATATTTAACGGGGATTCGGTGACGGGGCGGGGACCGGAGATCGGGGCAAGGAATGCCCTCCTCCTCGTCGTCACCGTCCCCAGCGGGAAGGGGAAATTTCCCATCTCCGCCCTCATTCCCCGAAAAAATTTCCCGAACCCGCCGGTGTTCCCCGTCGGGGGCGGGTTGAATTGTCATCCCTAGTTGGGAAGAGACATGAATGTCACATGTTTGATTAACTGCTTCAATTGATTTAAGTTGCCATGAGTATGAAATGAAATGTATATGAAATGAAACTGAATATGTTATATACATAGAGTTAACGGCGCGGAGCGGATGCCGTTTCTTTTCATTAATCAAAACGACGCTATTTTGATGCATGGACTACCATGCATTGAGGATCGCAGTCCACATAAAAATTTGCATATAACCCATGGATTACATGATTTAGTCCGTATAATCCATGGGCCAACCCGCGTAACCCACCCACCCAAAAAATAATTATATAAAGTTAATAAATAATGACATAAACTAGATATGTTATAAATTTTAAAAGCATATATATAGTTAAATTTATAATAATATCATGGTTATGAATGCAAAGCATAAATATTAAATATAAATTATTTTAGTATTATTAAAGTATTAAGTTTAAAAAAAAATTGGAGGTTATTAAAGTATAAGTTAAATCAATTATAATTATAATTATACATTGGAAGTTGTAATTTTAATGGTGATGGATGGAGAGAATGGATGAAGTGTGTGAGAGAGTATCCTCACACCAGATATTGTTTTAAAGAGTAGAATAAAAGGGGGTTGAATAGTAGGTGGTTAAATAGGAAAGTGTAGAGTGTTTAGAAGCTAAGCTAATTCAAATTGAGTATTTGAGTTGCAAGATATCAAGGAACAACAAAGTATCAAGTAAAAGGCAAAGCAAGTAAAAAACCGTAATTAACAAACAATAGTAATATAATGGGCGTGGACAGACCACTTTTGAATAGATTTTATAGTGTTTTTTATTAGAGCTCATGTAATGACTTGACAAGGAAACTAGAGAGACACTATTAGAAGCCAATAACACTCTCGTGCACATTGGACTCTCAATTAGTTTGCAGCCCATATTGCAATCTACCACCTAACATATTCCAATCTTGTAATTAAATATCACAATAAAATAAATTTAAATTTCCAATTTTACTTTCTAACATTTGGAGTAATGTATTAAATGAATTAATTGTTTGATAGATATTTCATAGATTTGGATTCAAATTCAAAAAATTCATCTTTGAAAAAGAAATGGGAAAATGGTGATTTTTGTCTATTAATTATGTCTAAATTGTAGATTCCGTTTATAAATAATTAGATTGTTTACAATACAAATACAAATTTCTAACATCATTGCACCTCTCTACATTCTGGCCTGTGAAATCTCTCTGTTGAAAACGAACCAGCAGTGCTATCAAAGTTCGATTGTGCGTAGAGGCAGTGAAACCATGGAGTGTAAGGAGTGTGTATTTTATGACCAAGAGCTATGCATATTAAAGGTTTTTTATCTTTCAATTTTTTTCATCTGTATAACCAGAGTATCTTATGTAAGTTTTGAATTCGAAATATTTATTTTGAACTTGCTTTTAATTGAAAATATATTCTTCCATTTGTCATCAATTTTTTATTTTTACAATTTCTTATAATGTCGAATTTTTTATTTTGAGTTTTGTCCTTTAAAAACTACATTAAAAATACTATTAAACACAAAAAATTAAATTTAAAAATAATTAAAATTACTATTTACACACACACACACACACACACACATATATATATATATATATATATATATATATATATATATATATATATTTGTTTATCCTCATTCGACATCAACATATATGTGGAAAAGATTTTTCATGTGAAATTGTATACGTACTGTTTATATATTTACATACAGTACTGCTTGTGGAATCAACATACATATATGTCAATTATATATTTATATATATATATATATATATATATATATATATATATATATATAATTGACATATATGTATGTTGATTCACAAGCAGTACTGTATGTACATATATATATATATATACATATATGTATATATGTATATATATATATATATGTACATACAGTACTGCTTGTGAATCAACATACATATATGTCAATTATATATATATATATATATATATATATATATATAATGTTATGTATGAACGTAATGTATATGACTTATATATGTTATGTATATACGTACTGTACATGATTTATTTGTTATATGGTTTGATACTATTAATCATGTTTTTTATGTTAAAAGAGAAGGACATATAAATTAAGGCTTATTTACATAAATATGTTAATGGAATCAAAATTAATTTGCACCATGGAAGGAATTTCTCCATTTTCAGCCGGATCAGTGGGATCTCATCACATCTATAAATACACAGAAAAAACTCTAGTGATCATATGATTTTCTAATCATAAGGTTTTCTAATCTCTAAGTTTTCCAGTTTTCATATCATTAGGTGGTGATTAAGGTATATAGATCAGAGAGGTGAAACATTCTTGATTTATTCGGTCTAGAGATTACATCTCTAATTGATCGAATCAAGTAAGTCTTTATCCTTATTTTTGTTTTAATAAAAGATCCATAATCATGAACATTGTTTAGTTGATTGATTTGACTTACATGCAGTTCATTGTTTTTTGTGCTTCCACATTCAAGTTATAAGCGCATAAAGGATTTGATTAACAAGGTATAAAAATGATTTCCTAACCGTTCATCATTTAAACACAATATGAACATATATCATTACGATAAAGGTTTTTCAATTAATGTATAACTAAAAATGTAGTATATATATATATATAAAGAAAATTGTCTACCATGGTTGAAACTTTTTAATTGTACATGTCTTTAAAAATTGTATTTTGAGTATACGGAGATTACTGGATTGTTGCAAAAGCTGTTGGCCTAGAGAGTGGGTCTAATTGGCGCTACAATTCTTGCAAAACTCATGGGTAATGCACCATTCCGTTTATGGGATAGAGAGTGCAATGAACTATTAGACACGACAACAGTTCAACTCAGGACAAAACACCAATAGGTATTTTTAAATCTACTAATAGTTTGTTTGTTTGTTTGTTAATGCCCTTACCAAAAATGAATGACCAAACTTATCTACTATGCAGGTATATCGAAAACTACCGAAGAAGATTGAGTCCTTGTGTGGTCTTGCAGTGATCTTTAAGATTGCAGTTAGGAATGAGCAATTTGATAATCTAGATAATGCTTTTGCGGTTAAAATTATCAATGATTGTGCATTGGTTGATGCTCACTGTCCTGAGTAGTTTTACAATCAATACAAAGACTTAACCTCGAAGTTGGAATCCAAAGAAGAAGTTGAGGAATTTGATGAGGTGCAGTTGAAATGTGAACTTATTTCTGTTTGTTGTCAGTTCACAATTCACATACATTATACAAAATCTAAATGTTTTATGTCTCTTTGTCGTTATTACAAGAATTTTATTATGAGGACAAGGCAGAAAGTCCTATCAGAATTATTGGTTCTACCAAAGAGGCCAATGAGAATGAAAGTGGTACAATGCTGTGAGAAGGTGTTTTAGATAAATTCTCTTCAACGAGCTCGAGGAGAAAAAAGAAACAATGATTAATAAAGAGTTTAACCGTCTCTCCCTATTGAAATTGACTGATTCAGTCACTAATGGAATCTGTTTCATGTTTTCTATTTTCTAATTTTTCAATTTTTATTATCTATTTTCCATATATTCTTTGTTTTCAGTTTAGAAAACTTATTTACTAAGACTTATTTTTTCAAACTTTTTTGTTTTACATTAACGTTATAAATTAACGCAAGTTTACTTTCGAGTGATTTTTAGGCCTTATATTTAAAATATTTTAAAATATATTTGGTTTAAATAGAATATATATAATTTTTACTTTAAGTATAATATATGTAAGACTTTTACATTTGATATATGAACCAAATTTATATCTTTATATAACATAACTAAAAATATATGTGAACCTAAACCAATTAAGTTCACCTACAATTTAGTTTAGATAATATTAATATTTATTTTTGAGCTAGATAGATATTATTAATATTTTTTGAGCTAATATTTAAAATATTTTTTTGGATATATTCATTTGAATGACATGTATATAAATATATAATTTTTATTTTGAATTCTAATATATGTGAAATTTCAATATCCGATATCCATACCAATAATCAATTGAATTCAATCAAAATATAAAACTTGATATATAGTTCAATTTTTTATTTTGATAATGTGAATAATGTCTAACATTAAATTTAAGCAAATAAGTTATGTATAAATACGTAATGCAAGTAAAAAAAAAAAAAAAAAAGATAGAAGATTGTGATAAGTAAAAAAAAAAAAAAAGGATGATAATGGATGAAATTATAGTAATGAACAAATATGTAAGTAGATAATGGTGAGGATGTGTTATAGTGACATATACCCAAATAGATGATAGATAATTCTATTTTCCATTTAGAAAACAACTTTTAGAACTTTTCCAGTTTTCTAGAAAACTAGAAATAGTTTTCTGTTTTCAAAATGGAAAACTGTGCCAGTAAACATGTCTTCTGTTTTCTATAAGGACCCGTTTACTTTAGAAAATTGTTTTTTTTTTTTTGTTTATGTTTTCTATTCTCTGTTTTTTATTTAGAAAACTTGTTTACTATCACTCACTTTTTCAAATTTAATTTTTTGACTAAATTAACACGAGTGTAATTTTGAGTGGTTTTTTAACTTTATATTTAAATTATTTTATATGTTTGATTTAAATGGAATAAATATAATTTTTACTTTTAAGTCTAATATATGTAATGTTTTTTACATTTGATATCTGAAACAAATTTATATTAGTATATAAAATAAGTAAAAATATATGTGCACCAATAATCTATTAACTTCACCTAAAATTTAGTTTAAATAATATTAATTTTCATTTGAAGTCTAATATATATGAAATTTCAATGTTCGATATCTGGACCAAACTTGTATTACTATATAACATAACTAAAAACATATGAACCAATAGTCTATTGAGTTCAACCAAAATCTAAAACTTCATATAGAGTTCAAATTTTAATTGTGATAATGTGAATTATTGCTAACTTTAAGCGTAAGAAAATAAGTTATGTTTATATAAGTAAATGTGAGTAGAAAAGATATAAGATGGTGATAAGTTAAAGAAGGTATTGAATGTAATCATATATCGTAAACAGTAATGAATAAATACGTAAGTAAATAATGGTGAGAATGTCGTTTATGTTTTTTTTTAAATTTAAAAAATAATTTTTAAAAGTTATCTAGTTTTCTAAAAACTGGAAAATATTTTGATTCTAGTTTTAAAATAAAAAATTGTGCTAGTAAACATGGTTTTATTATCCAATTTTCTAATTTTTTAGAAAACTGGAAAAATTCTCCAGTAAACAAACACTTAGTTGAATCCATAATTCTGTTATATAATCCATACCTGAATTTTGTTTCAATAGTTGAATCCATAATTCTGAATATTAAATGGTTTGTAATTCAAATCAATTTTGATGATATGCTAAAACGAAAATATGCCTCCCTCTAAAACAGCAAAATATTTTAATTGTCAAATCTTGGATAATCGGATGGACAATGTCTAAAATTGAGTGGAAAAACACGGTGATATATTAATAATTAGAGTACTAGTAACTAATCGTACGGCAAATTATGCTGTGGATCGAGGTCCACCTTGCAAGGTAGACCTGGGTCCAAAACTACGTCGTTTTTGTCTTCTTCTTCTTTTTGTTTTTTGTTTTAATTAATAAACATATTGGTGAATATAGAGTTGTTCAAAAATGTGTGAATGTAGAGGTTTCAAAGTGTGAATGTAGAGTATAGAAATCGTGAATGTAGATTTATGATTTTGTGAATGTAGAGTTGCCCAGAAATGTGTGAATGTGGAGGTTTCAAATTGTGAATATGGAGTATAGAAATCGTGAATGTAGAGTTATGCATGTGTAAATCTGTAATAGAGTTAAGAAGTTCTAGCAACTTGTAGCCCTGTAATGTGTGAATGTGAAGTTCTCAAGTTGTGAATGTGGAGTATATGACCTGTGAATATAGAGTTTTGAATGTGTGAATGTGGAGTTTACAAATTGTGAATGTAGAGTATAGTGTATGTGAATGTAAACCCAGGTTCATCTTGCAAGGTGGATCTAGGTCCACGACATAACATCCCCTAATCGTACTTACTAGATCAAAAAAAAAAAAAAAAAGTACACTCAAGTTTAGTGCAGTGTAATATACTTCCTCTCTCTCATTTTACATGTCTTACTTTCATTTTTAATTTGTCTCAAAATGTTATCCTCTTTCCAAAATTGAACATCACCATCATTATACATTTTCCAATTTACCCGTATGACTTTTACTTTCTTTATTGCTTTTATTTTCAAAAGTGAGAAAGTGAGGGGCATAATTGAAAAACACATTACATTTAATTTAATTTCTTAAAAAGCGTGCAAAAAGCAAATGAGACAAAGGGAGTATTAGTGTAACCTACAATGCAACACACTCGAGTGTATTCTTTTGAAATTTTGAGTGGAATATTGATAGAATATATATATATATATATATATATATATATATATATATATATATATATATATATATATATATGTATGTATGTATGTATGTATGTATGTATGTATGTATGTATGTATGTATGTATGTATGTATGTATGTATGTATGTATGTATGTATGTATGTATGTATGTATGTATGTATGTATAGTAGTCGATTTCAGGAGCCACCGGGCCTTAACGGGCGGTCAGTGCGGCCGCACCACTAGGTATGCAAATATACACCACCCAATGTTAAGAAATGCACAACACAAATATGCACCATTAGGTACGCATCACCAAAAAAACATACTACTAGGTATGAAAATATACACCACACAATGTTCGAAACGTCACTTAGAGCTCCAGCACCAACAAATGAGGCAAATCCAGTTGATGAGCAGGAGCAATCTGCCTATACGGCACTTAGAGCTCTTGGGCAATCTTTGCAATCTCCGAAGAAATTCTTCGGGAAACAAAGATTTCTTATATGAAGCTAGAAGTTGTAGGGAAAATATGCTCTCTGATGCAACTTATAGTTCATAGAATCATAATGTAATTGTTGGAAAATTGACTTAATTTGACATTTAAAATAGCCTCATATAATTTTATATGGGGTCTATTTTTTATCTGAGTCATATATGTTAAAGTAGATTCGAGTTTTCCGAAATGAGATGTTTAATTTGTTATATTACGTTCTCAAAATGGTTAATGAGTGTATTAGAAATATATTGACTCTCAAAATATACTTATTTGAGTTTGAAAAATGATGTTGGAAAGACTTTCAATGACTCTCTCTTGTGTATAAGGGAAGCAAAACGAGCCCAAAAGTTTGGACTCATGTGCACCAACAACCCAAACACATTGAATGTTCATCCAAAAATTGACAGTCCATGCAAGATAAGGTTTTGCCAAATTTCAAAAAAAAATTTCTATAAGTGTTGAGAACATGTGCTGCTTAGAGAAGCAACATATGTTTGATATTCCGAGCAGTAAATGTTTTTTAAACCTTTCTTGTTTGGAGCATGTAAATGTTTGCGAAACCTCAACCGTGTTAAGTAGTACGGAGTATAATAAGTTTACGAAACTTCTACTCTGTAGTAGTATTTGTACTGTTTTTTTAAACTTGTGTCATGTCTCCAACGTACATACTAGAAGTTGCAACAATGCTTAAAATTCAAATATTAAGGCTTAAAATTCAAAAGACCATCTTTTAAAAAAAATAAAAAAATTCAAAAGACCATAATACTTTTTTTCCCCTCAAAAAGTAAAACTGGCTTTCATGCAAAAGGAATTGCAACAAGCCAGAAACAAGCCTCAAATATATTTGAACAAGTCTCTACTTGCTACTCATCGTCTTTCTACTTCTCCAAGTAGAGATGTTAATTAGTTGCTTATTAACATGGATGTGTTGATTTTCTCTCCAACTTGTTGATTCAACTTCAAGATGTTGATCTTGATCGTGGCTTGAGTCTAGTGTTCTTGATCATTGCCTTGAAATCTTAGGAATTTTTCTATCTTTATATGTCAGTTAGATAGCACTTGAAATCTCTTACACAGAATACTTGGAACATTTTATCAAAAAAAGACCAGCGCTTTATCCATTCGAGCTGGGCTATTTATAGATGTCTTCGAATTTATCCATTGGGAAGAAAACGAAAATCAATCGAGCAATCATTCTGCAATGTGCAATAACATAACCATTGTAGAGTGTAGTTAATTGGATGTCCTCTTCTCAAATTCAGCCGTTTATTTGACATTGCGTCCATAACTTTTGAAGGTTTGAGTAGCAACATGCATTATGGATAACAATCACATATATAACTATAGGACAAAAATACATTCAACTCTTTAATTTCCATATATATGGGTTATTTTTTTAAACTATGTTTCAAACCTATAAAATGATAGTACACGCCTAAACACACACCTTGTACGTTTAGATTAGATCATGCAACCACGGAATTGTTTCTTTAACAAAAGAAAAAATTGTATTGTAGATTGATATTGAAAATGTAATGATTTTGAGATAGATGTCAATAAGTTTTTTTTTTTTTTTTTTTAAAACAAAACCAACATGGATTAATCAATAAGTTAAATTCTTTTTTTTTTTTTTTTGATATCTTTAATCAATATGTTTAATCAATTACTAAGACGGCACAAAAATGTTAGAGAATTACTGTATGAACTAACCGTTTTGGTTAAACCGTTCAATGAATCGAAATACAATTATTAAATCAACCTAGATTACATATGTTTTTGAATTCATTTGTGAGAATTTGAAATTCTAATATTTATAACGTATGCATTTAATACTCAATACAAAAATATTTCATACTTTTAAATTTTCAATACATTTATTATGCAAGGGAAAAATAAGAAAAATATATATCTCTTAATCATTTTATTAAATGCGTTAATACATTCAATGGTCCTTCGAATATTAGCGATTTACCCGTTGTGGTCCCTCAACCTTTAAATGACCTCCAATGGTTTAAAAAACAAATAACTATTTATTAAAAATAGTATTTATCAATACTCACGTAGTTATGATAGTTGTGAAGTAATTACATTTATTTTTAAAAGTATTTACTACGCGTTCCGTCCTATTTTATGTGTCTAGTTGGACTAACGAACCAGACTTGACAAAAATTATTTTAATTAAATCTATCATCATATTAAGTTTATTATTAATATATAAAATTTATATATTTAAAAATTACATTAGAAGTACTATTTAACACAAAAAATTAAATTAAAAATATTTAAAAAATACTAAAGAAAATAAGAAAAAAAGAATGAGTTGATTTGAGTAATGAATCGTAAACATGATAGGTAAAACGCGATAGAGGCCGGGAGTATAAAACTTATATTTTTCATATTTGGCTTTTGAGTAAATATTTTGACTTAATCAATACTTGTTCCCATGGACAGCTCGGTTGGTCACACGGGTAAAGTTTGGGAAGGAACTTAAAATATTGGAAATTCATTTTGTTCCTCAACCGTCCAATTAATGGTATTTGCATTAAATGTGTTACGACAGTAGTTATTGTTTTACCCTATGATGATGTAAAGGAGATTTTGAGCATCCTTAATTTTGACCTTTATTAGTGAATTCATTGTTTTTTGAATCATTCGCTTTATATTTTTTTTCTTTATAATCCATTAGATTATGGGAATCGAATGATTTATGGTGCAATTGTGTCTAATTAAATAAAAAATGTTTCATCAGTTTCATTGTCTAGTTGACAGATTTGTTTATAAAAAGGTTGTCGGAGAAGAAACTCCAGCCAGTTTGACATTCTCTTGATTCTAATCTTTGATAAAAAAAAATGTCAGGTTTTTCTCCCGTTTCTGCTCCTTTGTTCTTTAAACATTCAAATCTCCAGAACTTTCTTTCCTCAGTAACACCAACTGTTTCTTTACAAGCTCCCAAACAGGTGATAATTCTTTAACTCTTAGGTGTGTGTGTATACATATAAGAGGATTGAGGATTGATTTTAAACCAAATACTAAGAGCAATGAACTAATTCACTAAATTATTAGAACATCAAAAGATTTATGCATTTCTACTACTACAAATATAAATTAATTCTCAATTTATGTTTTGGTTGTACTCTCGTGTTCTCCTCTCTTTATTTTAATTTCAATTCTTTGTCGTCCTCTATTTGAACAGCTCTGTTGTATGACTTCTCCGAGACTTACTTCTTAATAAAGTTTTCATTTTGCAGGGAAAATATTTTCTCAATTTTACTTAATGTTTAGGATAATTTGTTTTTAATAATGAAACTTGTAAATTACCAATAAAAAGTATGTTGCTTAAATTTTTGATGATACAAAACTCGTAGATCTGTGAATTAAGTATTGATAGAGTTGAATTTATAAATGATCATAATTGTTTGGCCCTTGAATAAATTTTTTTCCTTTATTTTATATATCCGGAATAAATTTTGTAACATGTTTGTTTAATCCATTAATTAAAAACTTAATTAAATGCAATTGACATTCTTAAAAATGTGTTCGAAAGATTTCAAATTTGATTTAAAAAACAAATCCACAAAAAAAATGTTGTCATTTTTGTCAAGAATCTTTTTTTAAAAGCAAAAATTTTATTGCTGGAAACGACCAGGGGCATAAAAACCCGAAGATCATACAAAAGAGTGAAAAGAACATCACCAAATTAAAAGAAAAAATTTAATTGTCAAGAATCTAGTTTACAAGAATGAAAATTTTAAAATACTAATTTTATTGTTTTTCCTTTTATTAATGATTCCAATACCCTACGATAATAGAAAGATGGAGACACAATTGAATGTTTTACTCTTGGAGATTTGTGGGATTGCTATGAGGAATGGAGTGTATATGGCGTTGGCATTCCTATTATTCTAAATTGTGGTGAAAATGTTACACAATACTATGTGCCCTACTTATCTGCCATACAAATCTACACCAACAAACCACAAGAAACTTCTGGGTAAGATTTTTTGTTTAATTCTTACTTAATCTTAGAATCATTACTCTAAAAGTATATCAAGTTAATTTTAATGTCACTTAGTATATCTAATTACTTGAACAAAATTTAGTTTAATTTTTTTTTTTTTGTTAATGTTACATTTGCATAACAAACATCTCGGTATGTTTTTATTTTTATTATTATTTTTATTTTGGCTTCATTCTTACATAATCTTTGAACTATAACTCAAAAAGTGTGCCAAACTAGCATTAACGCTATTTAACTAATTTTAAAGATTACTTGAATAATTACTATTTTCTGTTTTCCAATATAAAAATTTTTCCAGTTAGTAAAAAGAGCCTTAATTAGTATTCAATTCTTTCACTTTTGATAAATGTATGCCAACAATTTACAATTTTCTTACTTGTCGTAAATTGGATTATACTTTTGTCAAACAATTTGACAGCAAGCTAATATTGTTTATTGTTGTTGAAAAGTGAATGTATATATTAATGTTGTCACACCTCTTATGTTATAATAATAATTTCCTAGAAACCAAAAAGAGAATGAAGATGTTGCCAAGGCCAGTATTGAGGGGGAGAAAACAGATGAGTCCTCAAGCAAGGAGAGGGATGGCATTTCCATAGAGAAAAACAAGGATTGTTGTGATGATAAGCCTTCTTCAGAGGCAGAACAACATGGACATCTCTACTTTCAGTTTTGTGATACAGTCTCTCCATATTGAAGAATTCCATTCATAGAAAAGGTATTAATGGTTATGGTGATGAAAATAATAGTTACATGTTTGATAACTAACACATCTTATCAAAATTCTTTTTATTTTCTCTATGTATATCATGCATGTAAGTCTTTTGGTAGGACTTTTTAGGTTGACGATGAAGTTAGCATTGTGATTTCGTAGAGCATAATATTCAGAATTCTGGTATTTTTAAATTGATATTATCTACTTCAAACTTATATATGTGACCTACGTTACCTTGTAACTATAAGGAACCATGACTTTCCAAAAAAAATAAAAAAAATGACATGTTTGATGATGACACCTTATCAATTTTTTTTCTTTATATCATGTAAGTCTTTTAGTAGGGCTTTTTAGGTTGACGATGAAATTAGGATTATGATTTTGTAGAACCTAATATTTGGAATCCTCGTAAATTTAAATTATTATTAGTTATTTTAATCTGATATATGAGACAGGTGCAACTGGGAGATAAGAAATGGGAACATATGTTGCTCTATAGAAAGAATTACTAGTGGCAATCACTTGTCTCATAGAGATACGAGTTGCTAATGTGTTTTTTTCATTATCACTCTCTACGTTTAACTTGTGTTACACTTGTAGGTGCATTAAGATACGTTGTATCGTAAAAGTTCATGTGCAAAGCATAATAGTTTGTTGATCTCAAAAACTAGTTTGATTATTAAGTGTTCGAATTTGAAATCTTAAATGAGTTCTAATTTTCATTTGTATTATTTTATTTGAATATATCTAATAGCGAAACCAATAAATATGCTAAAATTTCTTATTGTGTTGGCTTTAGATTGCTGAATTTGCAGAAGTGCATCCTGGGCTCTTCACATTGAAAACTGCTGACTTGTCTCCTGCAAGTTGGATTTCAATTGCTTGGTATGTATGTCACTATTTTCTTGAAATTGACATTCTTCAATTGTAATGTAATTTGGTACTTTGTTACATGCTGTGTCTTTAAATTAGTGACAACCTGACTTTGTTACAATGTACTCTGTAGTTCTGTTCATATTTAAGCACAAAGAGTCAATACTGGTTATACTGCCATCACTAGGGCTCGAACCTATTATTGGCCATTACAAAGTATGCTAGAAGCAAAGTAATAAAAATGGGAATTTCACTTGTTTGTATTTGATTTTAGTTGATGCAGAAAGATTGTAATTGTATTGTTGTTATATTCATTAAACTCAACATAAAAATATATAATAGAATTGCATCATTGATTTGACATATTGTATAGTAATATGTTACCATTGGCTAATTTGTATATACTATATATTCTATTTCATTAGGTACCCTATTTATCAAATTCCAACAAAGGGTAGTCACAAGGATCGTCTGTCAACTTGCTTCCTTACCTATCATGCTCTCTCATCATCATCTATTCGAGGTACGAAATATTGTAAAAATTCAATTAGGCATATGTTAGCATCAAGCGTTTACCCGTGGCTCAACATTATATTATTGAAACGTTGGATGCTGGATTTGGTCTTTACCAGCCTCCGTCTAACAATTTCCCTCACCCAAGCTCCCAGCACCAATTAGTGACCTGAGTCTAATATCAATCAAGCGTTTACCACTTACGCCAAAGCTATAGCTAATAGAGAAAACACAACTTTATTTCCTTATACTGCCACACATTTTTGAGAAGCTGGATGAGTGTTGGACTTGGTCTTTACCGACCTCCGTCCAACAATCCCCAGCTACCGGTTGCTAGCTAGACATGGCCCTTAACGGCCCTAGCCCAACAACATATATGAATATTGACAAACTAAATAAGAATTATCTCTCTATCCTTTACAATTTAATTTCATTGAAAATTTGAATTGTTTCCTTTAAATATATTTAAGGTGATTTTATAATTAAAGTACTTAATTAGTTTTTATTTTGCGGTATAAATATAGGTGGAGTGAATTCGGATAAGGATGGGAACAAGAAAGGGAAGAAAGTTTTGGAAATGGTGAAAGGAGAAGAAGGAAACAACTATACTAAAAAGAGTGGGGATGTTCTTTATCCATATCCATTTGGGATGGCTACATATAGATTGGATGATGAGATTTGGATAAATGGAAATACTTTTGATGACTATGAGAGAATCATTGACCTCTACAATGCCGCAGAGTGTTGGTTGAAGCGACTCAACGTTTGGCATCATGACTTTAACTTCTTTACTTCAAAATTAAGTCTCCAGGGATTCTCCATATAATTTCCCATCATGCTTATTATATTTGAAGTGGTTTGAAGCGATATATGTTGAAGCTAATTAAGTGACTCATCAAGAAATGTTGTAAGCTGTGTTATGATGCTTTTAAAACTTATTGACTATATATCTTGGTAAATGTATGTGTTGGTTTTATGACTTCTGGGTAGTCAAAGGCAGGCCAACACTACCTGTTAGAATAGCGAGAATATAGGAAATATGTAGGAAAATATAGCGAGAGAATAGATGTATTGTATCGCTTAGGATTGCTTCCCTTTCTCCATGTGTGGAGGGTCTATTTATACATATTTTGGGCCTAGAGACCTACAAGGAATAAGAATCCTAGACCGCCCCATATTGGGAGTCCCTGTTACATTATAACTAATAAGCCCTAATCTTGCTAATATTACAAGTGCTAAGTTCAATCCTTATCGAACTCTTCTGTAGCTTTGTGTTGATGGTCCTTCTTGGGCTTTCTTGGTCCAATTGCTTTCTTAGGCCGGTCCATGTAGTCCAGGCCTAGTGTATTATCCATCATCTAGTCCCCCACTTTCTTGAGACTTTGTGGATACGAAGTCTCTAGAAAGTATACTTGCTCTCTTGGGCCGGTCCATGTAGCCCATGCCTAGTGTATTATCCATCATCCAATCCTCCACTTTCTTGGGATTTTGTGAATACAAAGTCTCGGGAAAGTATAATTGTGCTTTTTGTTTCGATCAATCTATAAATAGATTTTTTTTTCATTGCCTAGTGAGTATGCGTTTCTTCCACACGGTGGTGGGAATACGAGTCTGTCACTAGCTAATGGGTATATGTCTTCTACTCGGTGGTGGGTACAAGTCTTCCATTGCCTAGTGAGTATGCGTTTCTTCCACACGGTAGTGAGAATACGAGTCTGCCACTGGCTAATGGATATATGTCTTCCACTCGGTGGTGGGTGTATGTCTTCCATTGCCTAATGAGTATGCGTTTCTTCCACACGGTGGTGGGAATACGAGTCTGCCACTGGCTAATGGGTATATGTCTTCCACTCGGTGGTGGGTATATGTCTTCCACTCGGTGGTGGGTATATGTCTTCCATTGCCTAGTGAGTATGCGTTTCTTCCACACGGTGGTGGGAATACGAGTCTGCCACTAGCTAATGGTATGATTTTTTTTTTCATTGCCTAGTGAGTATGCGTTTCTTCCACACGATGGTGCGAATACGAGTCTGCCACTGGCTTTTTTTTTTCATTGCCTAGTGAGTATGCGTTTCTTCCACACGGTGGTGGGAATACAAGTCTGCCACTGGCTTCTTTTTTTTTCTTTTTTTTTTCAAATGCTCTTGCTTCTTCTTCTTGTTCTTCTTCCCAACGATTCTTTTTTTTTTTTCTTTTCTTCTCTCTTTACTCTCCCTTTTTTTTTGACATGAAATAAATACATACTTGTAAAAACAGTAGATGGCTAAGCTTTAGCCATGATGAAATATATACGTAGTATATTTGCGCCGCAGGATCTACTAAGCTTTAATCCTTGCAATGGTCTTGGCCTTCAACGGAGCCGGCTGAAAATCGGAGAAGTTCTACCGTGTGCCCTTCGCCTTGGGAACCCAGCTACGCAGTCATACCCGTTCATGACTCTAAGTTTGATTCCATTGCAGTAGTTGATTCCAATATACAAATAATCCAGCAATAGGAGTACACATACGTAATATTCGATTCCAGAAACCAACCAAATCAGCTTATATATAATCAAACAATACATGTGTGTATTTGTTGGTTTCAATTGCTTTTTATTCCACAGACATATTTATGTGAACAAGCCTTAATTTATATATCGTTCTCTTATAACATATAATACATAATTAATAGTGACAAACTATATACTATATAAATCATGTAATAAAAAGTAAAATGGACAATCATGTTAATTTTGATTACAGGTACAGTACGTACATACGCAGCATATATGTTGTTGATTCCATAATTTTGATTCCAAGAAATCAGGACAATATATAGTATATTTATATATTCGAAAATGGACTTTGACTTTGATTCCACAAAATTGAAAATCTATTTTATAAGTACAACTAACATATATATGTAGTTATGCATTATTCATATATACAGCACGTACACAAACATATATATATATGATGATGCTAAAGGAAGACAACCAAATTTTGTTCATACATGCAAAAGACGCCAAATTAGTGTACGTACTATTCCGCCATCTGCGTGGGCATATAACCCTAATGCTACAGACATATTCGTAATTCAAGTGCGATTTTATCCATATAAATCCACCAACAACGAATACAAAATATTTGTAAGAGATAAAAGATAAACTTGCAATTCATTAAACCTTATAATTAGAAATTTCCAAATATTATGAACCCTAATTTTAGTGATTAATCAATTTATAACCAGGCTCTTATACTAAATGTTAATTAAAACCTTTATGCGCTTATAACTTGAATGCGGGAGCACAATTAACAATGAATCACATGTAAATCAACTCAATCAAGTGATCAACTAAATAATATTCACGATCATGGATCCTTAATTAAAACAAGAATAATGATAAAGACTTACTTGGTTCCGTGTAATCTCTAACTTGAATAACCAATAATGCTTTACCTCTCTAATCTGTTTCCCTGGTTGAGCCCTTAGAATCGTGTAGTCACCATGTTTCTCGAGTTGAGAGAAAAGTACAAAATTTTTCCGTATCGATCTCCACAGATCACGACGTTGTTCTGCTGCGGACAACGGTGATGATCGGCGGTTCCCTCGTCTTCTTTGGTTCTTTCTTGGATTATACATCACTTTCACCGTATGCATATGGCGGTACAGCACCTCGTAACGCTAGAATATTGCAAATACGTCTGCCATACCTTGCCACGTAATAAATGCTTTCAGGCTGAAAGAATAATTCCCAGAATTGTACTTTCAATTTGTCTCGCAGACACTAGCTCCAGTTTCTAATAAGAAATCTAATTTAGATACCTAATCAATCTTTCCAATTCTTGCCAGTACACGCATGCTAATGTTACCATGATCTAAAATTGTTTACATATAACAATACTGTATTGTTAATAAAATCTCCAAGTAATGATACGCAATCGGACGGAAATTATTGTACACGCCATAGGATATTGCTGTAGAGGTTGATTGCTTCAAGGGAATATTTTTGGGTAGGGATCACGAGACTATTTGTAGCGATCCCCACAGACGGCGCCAATGTTGGTTTTATGACTTCTGAGTAGTCAAAGGCAGGCCAACACTACCTGTTAGAATAGCGAGAATATAGGAAATATGTAGGAAAATATAGCGAGAGAATAGATGTATTGTATTGCTTAGAATTGCTTCCCTTTCTCCATGTGTGGAGGATCTATTTATACATATTTTGGGCCTAGAGCCCTACAAGGAATAAGAATCCTGGACCGCCCCATATTGGGAGTCCCTGTTACATTATAACTAATAAGCCCTAATCTTGCTAATATTACAAGCTAAGTGCTAAGTTCAATCCTTATCGAACTCTTCTGTAGCTTTGTGTTGATGGTCCTTCTTGGCCTTTCTTGATCCAATTGCTTTCTTAGGCCGGTCCATGTAGTCTAGGCCTATTGTATTATCCATCAGTATGTTTCCTTTAAGGATTGTTGTAATGAATTCCTTTGTTACCTCAAGCAGTGCTTGTTCCTTGTGCTAATTTGTGAGAGTGAGAGTATGTTTTATATAAATTATTGAGTCTGTATTTTTTCATTTTTTTCTTTATAGGTTCTCACATGCCGCCCCATCAACTTAAGTAACACTCCGCAAATTCTTGTGGAGTCGATGTGGATTGTATCATTGCCCACCCTTTGATAAGGGGTTCGAACATTATCAAGCCCAGGGTAGCTACTCCAGACTCTTCTTGATACCTTTGAATAACCTTATCAAGTATCGAGTACCAAATAATATGACAATCAAGTCAAGACATAACTCCACTACAAAAGCTAGCTAATGAGTGGAGCTGAGGTTTGGCTCCAACTTAACTACCACTCCACAATCTCTTGTGGAACCGATGTGGGATCGTATCATTTTCCTACCTCTGTAGTAAACACTAATACTTTAGTGAAAATTTTTCAATTACAAAATTTAAAAGAAAATTCTCTGCAAAACAATTTGTGAATTTTGAAGCATCTTCTTGTATCTATAAGTTAAATCTTGAAGCTCATACACTCATAATCTCAAGAAACCATTTCTTTCTTCCCAACAGCCAATTATATTTTCCAACATCGTCAGCAGCAACGAAGCAAAGCACTTTAGGCCTTTAGCAAGTCAGAAAACGGTAGCATTTATGGCCATATAAAGTTAGCATTTTTTTATTAAAACTTAAATATACCATAAAGTTTGGAAATCACTATAGAACTCAAAATTACCCCCATTGGAAATCAAACCTGTGACCTCTCATTTAAGAGGGCCACAGCTATGCCACTTGACCACAAGGCCTTTGGCCTCAAAGGATAATTTAATTTAGAGAAAATTTCATTTGGTCGTGCGGGTGCGAGTTTGCTGCGTGGTTCGAAAAACCGCCCCGTATCAATGATACGCGTCGGTATCGAAGAACTTTTCGAGCAAGTTCAAGCTCCACTTCGTGACTTCGAGTGCACGAGAACTCTAAAGTTGATTAATAAAGTCAAAGAAACAATTATGAAAAGTTTGAATAATAAAAAAAAAGCAAAACTTCACCACCTTATATATGCAAACATAAGGACACGTGAATTGGAAAGAAAACAACTCTTACCATGCAGAGTAAATTATTGAACCAAAACTATGGAAGAAAATAAAATGAAATATTGAGGCATGATCCTCTGAACCAAAATAATAGCCTTTCCTTGTGAGCAAAAATCAGCCATAAACAAAAGATTCATCCTTCCTTTCCTTACGAATACGAGTTGACCTTCGCGGCTCGTTCGGGTCTTCCGTTGCTAGTTGTGCGGTTGTATCA
>NC_044919.1:12716264-12810441 GCF_003576645.1 Ipomoea triloba | reverse complement strand
TGAGTATGCGTTTCTTCCACACGGTGGTGGGAATACGAGTCTGCCACTAGCTAATGGTATGATTTTTTTTTTCATTGCCTAGTGAGTATGCGTTTCTTCCACACGATGGTGCGAATACGAGTCTGCCACTGGCTTTTTTTTTTCATTGCCTAGTGAGTATGCGTTTCTTCCACACGGTGGTGGGAATACAAGTCTGCCACTGGCTTCTTTTTTTTTCTTTTTTTTTTCAAATGCTCTTGCTTCTTCTTCTTGTTCTTCTTCCCAACGATTCTTTTTTTTTTTTCTTTTCTTCTCTCTTTACTCTCCCTTTTTTTTTGACATGAAATAAATACATACTTGTAAAAACAGTAGATGGCTAAGCTTTAGCCATGATGAAATATATACGTAGTATATTTGCGCCGCAGGATCTACTAAGCTTTAATCCTTGCAATGGTCTTGGCCTTCAACGGAGCCGGCTGAAAATCGGAGAAGTTCTACCGTGTGCCCTTCGCCTTGGGAACCCAGCTACGCAGTCATACCCGTTCATGACTCTAAGTTTGATTCCATTGCAGTAGTTGATTCCAATATACAAATAATCCAGCAATAGGAGTACACATACGTAATATTCGATTCCAGAAACCAACCAAATCAGCTTATATATAATCAAACAATACATGTGTGTATTTGTTGGTTTCAATTGCTTTTTATTCCACAGACATATTTATGTGAACAAGCCTTAATTTATATATCGTTCTCTTATAACATATAATACATAATTAATAGTGACAAACTATATACTATATAAATCATGTAATAAAAAGTAAAATGGACAATCATGTTAATTTTGATTACAGGTACAGTACGTACATACGCAGCATATATGTTGTTGATTCCATAATTTTGATTCCAAGAAATCAGGACAATATATAGTATATTTATATATTCGAAAATGGACTTTGACTTTGATTCCACAAAATTGAAAATCTATTTTATAAGTACAACTAACATATATATGTAGTTATGCATTATTCATATATACAGCACGTACACAAACATATATATATATGATGATGCTAAAGGAAGACAACCAAATTTTGTTCATACATGCAAAAGACGCCAAATTAGTGTACGTACTATTCCGCCATCTGCGTGGGCATATAACCCTAATGCTACAGACATATTCGTAATTCAAGTGCGATTTTATCCATATAAATCCACCAACAACGAATACAAAATATTTGTAAGAGATAAAAGATAAACTTGCAATTCATTAAACCTTATAATTAGAAATTTCCAAATATTATGAACCCTAATTTTAGTGATTAATCAATTTATAACCAGGCTCTTATACTAAATGTTAATTAAAACCTTTATGCGCTTATAACTTGAATGCGGGAGCACAATTAACAATGAATCACATGTAAATCAACTCAATCAAGTGATCAACTAAATAATATTCACGATCATGGATCCTTAATTAAAACAAGAATAATGATAAAGACTTACTTGGTTCCGTGTAATCTCTAACTTGAATAACCAATAATGCTTTACCTCTCTAATCTGTTTCCCTGGTTGAGCCCTTAGAATCGTGTAGTCACCATGTTTCTCGAGTTGAGAGAAAAGTACAAAATTTTTCCGTATCGATCTCCACAGATCACGACGTTGTTCTGCTGCGGACAACGGTGATGATCGGCGGTTCCCTCGTCTTCTTTGGTTCTTTCTTGGATTATACATCACTTTCACCGTATGCATATGGCGGTACAGCACCTCGTAACGCTAGAATATTGCAAATACGTCTGCCATACCTTGCCACGTAATAAATGCTTTCAGGCTGAAAGAATAATTCCCAGAATTGTACTTTCAATTTGTCTCGCAGACACTAGCTCCAGTTTCTAATAAGAAATCTAATTTAGATACCTAATCAATCTTTCCAATTCTTGCCAGTACACGCATGCTAATGTTACCATGATCTAAAATTGTTTACATATAACAATACTGTATTGTTAATAAAATCTCCAAGTAATGATACGCAATCGGACGGAAATTATTGTACACGCCATAGGATATTGCTGTAGAGGTTGATTGCTTCAAGGGAATATTTTTGGGTAGGGATCACGAGACTATTTGTAGCGATCCCCACAGACGGCGCCAATGTTGGTTTTATGACTTCTGAGTAGTCAAAGGCAGGCCAACACTACCTGTTAGAATAGCGAGAATATAGGAAATATGTAGGAAAATATAGCGAGAGAATAGATGTATTGTATTGCTTAGAATTGCTTCCCTTTCTCCATGTGTGGAGGATCTATTTATACATATTTTGGGCCTAGAGCCCTACAAGGAATAAGAATCCTGGACCGCCCCATATTGGGAGTCCCTGTTACATTATAACTAATAAGCCCTAATCTTGCTAATATTACAAGCTAAGTGCTAAGTTCAATCCTTATCGAACTCTTCTGTAGCTTTGTGTTGATGGTCCTTCTTGGCCTTTCTTGATCCAATTGCTTTCTTAGGCCGGTCCATGTAGTCTAGGCCTATTGTATTATCCATCAGTATGTTTCCTTTAAGGATTGTTGTAATGAATTCCTTTGTTACCTCAAGCAGTGCTTGTTCCTTGTGCTAATTTGTGAGAGTGAGAGTATGTTTTATATAAATTATTGAGTCTGTATTTTTTCATTTTTTTCTTTATAGGTTCTCACATGCCGCCCCATCAACTTAAGTAACACTCCGCAAATTCTTGTGGAGTCGATGTGGATTGTATCATTGCCCACCCTTTGATAAGGGGTTCGAACATTATCAAGCCCAGGGTAGCTACTCCAGACTCTTCTTGATACCTTTGAATAACCTTATCAAGTATCGAGTACCAAATAATATGACAATCAAGTCAAGACATAACTCCACTACAAAAGCTAGCTAATGAGTGGAGCTGAGGTTTGGCTCCAACTTAACTACCACTCCACAATCTCTTGTGGAACCGATGTGGGATCGTATCATTTTCCTACCTCTGTAGTAAACACTAATACTTTAGTGAAAATTTTTCAATTACAAAATTTAAAAGAAAATTCTCTGCAAAACAATTTGTGAATTTTGAAGCATCTTCTTGTATCTATAAGTTAAATCTTGAAGCTCATACACTCATAATCTCAAGAAACCATTTCTTTCTTCCCAACAGCCAATTATATTTTCCAACATCGTCAGCAGCAACGAAGCAAAGCACTTTAGGCCTTTAGCAAGTCAGAAAACGGTAGCATTTATGGCCATATAAAGTTAGCATTTTTTTATTAAAACTTAAATATACCATAAAGTTTGGAAATCACTATAGAACTCAAAATTACCCCCATTGGAAATCAAACCTGTGACCTCTCATTTAAGAGGGCCACAGCTATGCCACTTGACCACAAGGCCTTTGGCCTCAAAGGATAATTTAATTTAGAGAAAATTTCATTTGGTCGTGCGGGTGCGAGTTTGCTGCGTGGTTCGAAAAACCGCCCCGTATCAATGATACGCGTCGGTATCGAAGAACTTTTCGAGCAAGTTCAAGCTCCACTTCGTGACTTCGAGTGCACGAGAACTCTAAAGTTGATTAATAAAGTCAAAGAAACAATTATGAAAAGTTTGAATAATAAAAAAAAAGCAAAACTTCACCACCTTATATATGCAAACATAAGGACACGTGAATTGGAAAGAAAACAACTCTTACCATGCAGAGTAAATTATTGAACCAAAACTATGGAAGAAAATAAAATGAAATATTGAGGCATGATCCTCTGAACCAAAATAATAGCCTTTCCTTGTGAGCAAAAATCAGCCATAAACAAAAGATTCATCCTTCCTTTCCTTACGAATACGAGTTGACCTTCGCGGCTCGTTCGGGTCTTCCGTTGCTAGTTGTGCGGTTGTATCATCCCCCTCTCCTAGAGACACAACCTCGTCCTCGAGGTGCAAAGTTGGAAAGTTGGATGTGAGTACATGCGTAGGCTCCCAAGTAGCATCATCACGACCACCATCGCTCCATTGAACCAACACTTGGTTTTCCATGATGCCATTGCGAAGCACCTGTCTTGAGTCCAACACTGCTACTGGTGTGGAGACTGGCTTCCCTCCCTCAAATTCCTTTGGTAAAGCAGCAATGAATTTATTGTCCATACCTTTAAAGGGTTTAAGTAGAGAAATATGAAAGACAGGGTGTATCTTCGCTTGATCTGGCAGCTGTAATTTATAAGCAACTTTCCCGATGCGTTCCAGTATCTCATAAGGACCATAATAGCGGCGACTGAGTTTGTGATTGGATCGGTGAGCCACCGAATGCTGCCGATACAGTTGAAGGCGCAACAAAACTTTCTCACCCACCTTAAACTCCACAGCACGCCGCTTTTTGTTAGCAATCTGGACCATGCGCTGTTGTGCCTCTCTCAAGTTATTGCGTAAAAAAGTCAGCAGTACCCTCCGTTCGCTAAGTAATTCATCCACCGAATGCACCTGTGAGGAACCTGTAATATACAAGGGAATATGAGGAGGAACCCTGCCATATAATGCCTGAAACGGGGACATCTTCAACCCCTCATGTACAGTAGTGTTTAGAGAATATTCTGCCCAACATAGATAGAGTCTCCAACGAGAAGGCTTTGCATGGGTGAAAGCACGAAGATATTGCTCCACACCTCTATTTGTGATCTCATATTGTCCATCCGTTTGAGGATGATAAGATGTACTTCTTTTAAGCATCGTGCCACTCAAACGAAAAAGCTCCTTCCAGAAGTTGCTTAAAAAAATCTTATCACGGTCTAACACAATTGAAGCAGGAAAACCATGCAATTTGACAACAATATCAATGAATAGAGAAGCTGCCTTTGGAGCATCAAATGAAGGTGGTAGACTGCCTAGGTGAGTGTATTTAGTAAACCTGTCAACCACAACCATGATTACAGTGAAACCGTGCGAAGAAGGAAGACCAGTAATGAAGTCCATAGCAATATGCTCCCACACTTGGGATGGGATCGGCAACGGTTGAAGAGTACCAGCCGGGGGTTGCGTTGAGTACTTCGTAGTTTGACAGGTTGAGCAAGAATTCACAAAGGTTTCCACATCCATGCGCATTTTAGGCCAAAAAATATTTGAGCATAATCGAGCTAGTGTCCGCTTAATACCAGCATGCCCCGCCATGGGTGTGTTGTGGAATTCATGAAGTAAAGTCTGCTTCAAGGGTGAGTAAGAGCTAATGTAAATACGGTTTTTATAGAAAATTATACCGTCCTTGGCATATATGTCTGGCAGCAATTCACCCTTCGCCAACTTATTGTGTATGTCAACTAAATCTTTTAAGTTGGAGTTTTCACGCTTAATATCCTCCAAAAGTGTGGGTTGCGGCTGACTCACACTAAAAAATAGAGAATGGACAGTTGGTTGATCTTTCTCGCTATCATCCCGGCGTGATAATGCATCGGCCACCCGATTAGAAGCACCAGACTTGTACTCAATTGTGAAGGTATACCCCAACAATTTATGTACATAGTGTTGCTGCTTTAGGGTCTGGACAACTTGTTGCATAAGTTCTCGAAGACTGCTATGGTCTGTCCTTATTATAAACCTGCGTCCTAAAAGATATTGACGCCACTTTGCAACTGCTTCAACAATGGCATACAGCTCACAAACATAGGTTGATGCTTGCTGAAGACGAGGTCCCAACTTCTTGCTGAAAAAAGCTAGGGGATGTTCATCTTGGATTAAGACAGCTCCAACACCACTTGAGGATGCATCTGTATCTACAACAAAAACCTTTGAAAAATCAGGTAAAAACAAAACCGGGGCATTAGTCATTGCTGTTTTCAGTGCAACAAAAGCTTGAGAGGCTTTCGGAGTCCCGTGAAAGGCATCTTTCTTGAGAAGATCAGTTAAAGGGGCAGCAATAGAGGCATATTGTGGAACAAAGCGTCTATAATATCCAGTTAAACCCAAGAAACCTCGGAGCTGCTTCACAGATTGTGGTTGAGGCCACTCAACCATTGCTACAATTTTCTCCGGGTCAGCATGTATTTCACCACTAGTGATAATGTGGCCAAGATAATCAACAGAGCTCCTGCAAAATGAACACTTGGTAAGTTTGATAAAAAACTTCTCAGCTGCTAGTGTTTCTAGCACCAGTTGAATGTGTTGAATATGGAGTTCCAATGATGGGCTATAAATCAAGATATCGTCGAAGAACACCACAACAAACCGCCTCAAGTATGAATGAAATAAGCGATTCATGGTCGCTTGGAATGTGGATGGCGCATTCGTCAACACAAACGGCATCACAAGGAACTCATAATGGCCTTCGTGAGTTCGAAAGGCTGTTTTGTACACATCATGGTCACTCATTCGAATCTGGTGATACCCGGACCTCAGGTCAAGCTTTGTGAAAAAACGTGCCATCCCCAATTCGTCAAATAGTTCATCAATAGTAGGTATAGGAAAATGGTCGCGTACAGTCACTTTGTTCAATGCACGGTAATCCACACAAAACCGGAATGAACCATCTCGCTTCTTAACCAACAAAACCGGAGATGAGAACGGACTAGTGCTAGGCCGAATAATGCCTTGTGCCAACATTTCATTAACCAACTTCTCCATCTCAGTCTTTTGGAAATGCGGATATCTGTATGGACGGACATTAACAGGCTTTGAACCCGGGATTAGATGGATCTTATGGTCTTGCAAACGGCGAGGGGGCAAACTAGATGGCTCACTGAATAGTGGTTCAAACTTTTCCAGGGTATATTGCACCTCTAATGGAATGTCAGTAGGCCATGCAAATTCCTTGTGCGGCAATTCTGCTTCAATTGAAAACAACTCAAAACACCCATGAACCTCATCTTTAAGTAACAGAGAGTGGAGATGTGCAGCCGAAATTTCCAATGGACGAGGTGTTGTATCACCCAACAACTGCACATTTTTACCCAACCATGAAAATTCCATAGAAACTTTAGCATAATTATGTGTAATATCCCCAAGGTCTTGAAGCCATTGGACACCTAAAACAATCTCAGGACCTTTAATTGGTAGCACAAAAAGATCCACCGGAAATAGAGTGTCATTTAAATATAAGGGAACCTGCTCACAATTCACTGTGCAACGTAGAGAATCACCATTTCCAATATACACCCGAAATGGCGGAATAGATTTCACCTGAAGATGTAATTGCTCTGCCACTGCTGGTTGGATAAAGTTATGAGTGCTTCCGCCATCAATCAAGACTCGAACTGGTTTGCCATTAATAAGGCCTTGAAGACGCAAGGAACGAGGAGTGCCTGGACCTGCCATCGAGTTCAAACTTGAAATATCACCCGAGAGCAATTGATCATCTACCGTTTCGTTCTGTTCAGCCACAGCTTCATCTTCGGAGCAAAATAATAGTAATGCTCGATTTGGGCATTTATGGTTCTTTGTCCATTTGTTGTTACACGTATAGCACTCCCCACGGCTGAGTTTCGCTTGCTTCTCTGCTGGTGTCATGGAAAGGACAGGTAAAGGGTTGGAGTTTGATGGGTGACGAAAAACATTGTTGGACTGTAGGGGCCGTGGATTAATGATAGGAGAACTGGTTTCTAGAAATGCATGAGCCGGAATACCTTTGGAATATCCTGGTGGAGAAGGTGGAAACACAGCAAGGAGGTCCGAATGTTGGGCTTCAATTTCAGCTGCCAAGACAAACGTTTGAACCAAGGTCTGGGGTCGCGCTCGCTGTACTTCTCTGCGGATTGTGGATTTAAGCCCCGCAATAAACATAGATATCAAAACTGTTTCAGGGACATTAGTTACTTTGTTGAGTATTTTTTCATACTCTGCCCGATACGCTGCCACAGTAGTAATTTGCTGAAACTTAGACAAACGTCCTGTAAAGTCTTCAAAATAGAGTGGATCAAAACGAAGCTTGACTTGTTCCAAAAAATCATCCCACAAACGTAGCAAGCTATTACTTTTCATCCAGCGAAACCATTCTGAAGCCTCACCGTGAACCATAAATGCAACGCGAGAGAGACGTTGGTCAGGAGGCACGTTATGATATTCAAAGAATTCTTGCGACTGAAAAATCCATGCATGTGGGTCCTTTCCATCAAATTTTGGAAGATCAATCCTCAAAAACGGTTGTTGGCCTATACCAAGGGAATCTGACTGATCAATTCTCCATGATGGTGCAGTAGTATGAGATGGCGAGAAATGAACATGATTAGAATGAGTTGTTTGTTGTTGGGACGTGTGGTGAGTTTGAAGGGAATCAACGGTTTGGGTTAAGGCATGCATGGAACGTTGAAGAGCTTGCATGGTTTGGAGGTGATAATGGCTATGGTCCTTAAGTTATTGGCGGATTTCGGACAGGGTTCTGCCCATGGTGGCGACTCGGATTGCTCTTGTGGGGAATTATCGGTAGCCATGGAATCAAATGACAATGAAAGCACCAGATGATATGCGTCGGTATCGAAGAACTTTTCGAGCAAGTTCAAGCTCCACTTCGTGACTTCGAGTGCACAAGAACTCCAAAGTTGATTAATAAAATCAAAGAAACAATTATGAAAAGTCTGAATAATAAAACAAAAGCAAAACTTCACCACCTTATATATGCAAACATAAGGACACGTGAATTGGAAAGAAAACAACTCTTACCATGCAGAGTAAATTATTGAACCAAAACTATGGAAGAAAATAAAATGAAATATTGAGGCATGATCCTCTGAACCAAAATAATAGCCTTTCCTTGTGAGCAAAAATCAGCCATAAACAAAAGATTCATCCTTCCTTTCCTTACGAATACGAGTTGACCTTCGCGGCTCGTTCGGGTCTTCCGTTGCTAGTTGTGCGGTTGTATCAATCAATTGGTATTAGAGTAAGGTTCATCGGCCGAAGACGGGTTGTGCTCAATCCAGTATGAGACAATGAGCAAGTGTGTCACCTCTCAAGTCATTTCACAAAGTCGGACTAGATCAAACGCAACAGGGTCTTCTTTCCCCGTTGATTCTGCTAAGCTCGTTTAAGCCCTAGATTATTATACACGTATTAAATTTGGTCATTGACTATTAATATTTACAAATTAGGTACATGACTATGTAATTTGTATCACATTTGGTCCTTAACTATTAATATTTTCAAATTAGGTGCCTGTTTATGTAATTTGTATCATATTTGGTCCTACCGTCTAATTTTTCGGCCAATTATTGTCAAAATTTCAACGAGAAAAATAATATGTTCTAATTAAAAGGGTATTTTGGGCCAACTATTGGCGGAAAAATTATTTTTCTCGTTGAAATTTCGACAATAGTTGACCTGAAACTTGGCCAGAAAATTGGACGGCATGACAAAATGTGATACAAAGTACATAGTCATGTACCTAATTTGAAAAGATTAATAGTCAAGGACTAAATGTGATACAAATTACATAGTCATGCACCTAATTTAAAAACATTAATAGTCAACAACCAAATTTGATACATCTACAATAGTCAAAGGATCAAAAGTGAAATTTTTTCTTTAATTGAGAAGGAAAGAGTCGACCACCGGGAGAAACAGTGGGTTTAACTAAGGGATGAAAATGATGTAAAATCTATGGGTGGGCATTTCGGGCTTTGATTTGATTTTTTTCGGTTTCGATTTCAATTTTTCGATTTTAAAAAAAAAATTAAACCATTCGGTTTAATATTAGAGTTCAGTTTGGTTTCGGTTCGGTTTGAAGTGGTTAGGTTTCGGTTCTAATAGGTATTATACTCTCCTTTTTACGGAAAAACATGTATAATGGTCGGTTTGTCAGCCGGCATTCCGCCCGATGTAAGGGTTCCAGATCAGCAGGTCGAGTAAGTGTTAAATCCCCGAGTAAGACCTACCTGTTACTTAGGGGCACAGTCGCGATCCTTGTCCCGACCTCTGATCGCCCGAGCTTAGCATGATGTGACCACCCGCTATCTTGTCCAATTCGCCACGTGCGTGACTGCCTTTCCGCCCGAAAATAAGCCAGTGCATGGCGTCCACGTGCTCAGCATGCCGTGGGGGCGGAACTTGTTTTTTTCCCTTATAAATACCGCATTTATTGATGATATGATGACTTTTGGCTCACTAGAGAGGGACAACCTATTATCTCGGAGTTTTGTCGGCCCACTATCGACTTCCTGAACTGATAGCTAGTTAGCCCGGGTCGGTTACGCTCAATTCTACTCGGTTCTCTCGCATTAAATAACAATAATTGCCTTCTGTATATTGCCTCCGTATTTATCCATATCAGGTTCGATATTCATTTCGATTTAAGACCCCCCAAATTTCAACATTTCCTAATTTTCCGAATATATTGACTCTATTTGGCAGAGCTTATTTAGGAGCTTATAGCTTATTTTAAGCTACTAATAAGCTATAAGCTCTGTTTGTTAATGTTCTCAAAATAAGCTAGTAGCTTAAAATAAGAGCTTATTTTGAAACGCTACTTGGGGTAGCTTTTCAAAAATAAGCTAGTAGCTTTTTAATTTTTTTTCCATATTTATCCTTATTATTTTAAATAAATGACATCATTTACCCATTTCAATTAAAACTCTTTTGACATTTTCTTTTCATTATGTTTGGTTGTAATTTCAGTTTGACATTTGTGTTTGAACATTAATTTTTATATGAACTAATCTTATGAATTATAAACATTTTTTTTACTTTATATATTTTCAAATACATGTTCTTACTTTATATTTTAATTACATATATTGATTTCATTATTTTATATTTTAATATACAAACAAACCTATTTAAATTTAAAATTATTTAAATTGTATGAAGATGTCCTTTTTAGTCTTTTTACATTTATCAATTTATCAAAAGCTAATTTTACCAAACACTTTTAAGCATAACAGCTAGCATAACAACTCTTCAGATTTCAGCTTCGAGCTTATAGCTTTTCAGTTTTCAGCTACTTTTCAGCTTTCAGCTACCTTTTCAGCTAAGTTTGCCAAAAATAGCCATTATCACATAATCACATAATTCATATCCAAAATCTAAACATTATATAACAAATAGCAATTCAAAGTTCAAACATACTACTAAGTACTAATTGTGAGGTAAAGAATAATTGCAGCAAACAACAAAAGTGCAAAGTAGAGAACAAGCTCTAAAGAAATCAATAAAAAATTGTAGAGAGATACCAGTGAGAATAGGAACTGAACGACGGAGCAGGCATCAAGGGACTTAGATTTACAAGCAATTCAATATTACAAGAGAACAAATATTATATTGAGTGATATTTTTACACTAATCACATAATAAAATAAATGTACACGTTCAATATTAGAATTTTTTTATTATTCTATCTTTAATTTTATTATCTAAATATATAATTTAAAATATTTATCTATGCATCGCATGGGTAATTGACCAATTATTTGTTTGAATTCAAACAAGGATAACATTAGAAAACATAATCGATCCAACCATTTGCACTATATAATATTGATGTTATAATTTATATAATTATATATCGATCTAAATATTCTTAAAACATTATAACAAAATTCATTCCGTGCAACGCACGGGCGAAAATACTAGTATTATATAAAAAAAAAATTAAGTCCTATGACTTCAGATCAACGACTAGTACGGGTGCCATTTTTGAGGGGAAATTAGCAACTCCTAAATATAAGTATTGGGAAATACAATCGTTATACCTTGCACCACGGTGCACGTAGCAATGTGCATCACGTACGTAAAACGACGTCGTTTCGGTGTTAGCAGACGCGGACGTGAATGACTCAGGGAATTCATTATCTATAATACACATAATCATTATCTATAATACACAGAACGTTTGCCTAGAATACACAGAATGTTTGTCCAGAATACACAGAATATTGACACAAAATACACAGATGTTAGTGGACGCGAATGACTCCAGGGAATTCATTATCTATAATACACATAATCATTGTATAGAATACACAGAACGTTTGCCTAGAATACACAGAATGTTTGCCCATAATACACAGAATATTGACGCAAAATACACAGAACTCATCCTCCGAACATTCGAATGCACAAACACATCACAACTTGTGTTAATAACATGAATATACATAATATTTACACAAAATACACAGAACTCATCCTCCTAAACATTCGAATGCACAAACACATCACAACATGTGTTACTAACATGAATACACATAACGGTTGCCTATAATACACAGAACAGTTGCCTAGAATACACAGAATGATTGCCTGAAATACACAGAATATTAACATAAATACATAGACCGGGCAAAACGGGAAACGTGATTTCCAAAAAAAAAAACGGACGATTAGTTTACAATGCTCAAAACGACGTCGTTTAGGTACGTGGTGCACATTGCTATGTGCACCGTGGTGCACAGTAAAATTTGCCGGGGAAATATAGGTAATCATATTGGACCACTGTTTTTATTTGGGCTAAACAAATATAAGGAAGGAACTTGGTAGTATTAGTTTAAAGTTGGCTACTGTTTTTCTTTGGGCTAATCAAATCTAAGGAGCTTGGTAGTATCAATTTAAAGTTGGAAAGACTTAACAAACAAATTGACTTTTGGGCTATTTGTAATTTACAATTCATGTATATATGTATGTGTGTTTGTATGCGTGCATTGAATATATAGGTTTAAAAAAGCATGTTGGCCATTTCTTACAAGTTAATATATTTATAAATATATGTATAGATAAAATTGTTGAGCTATTGTTTTTATTTGATATTATCTTAACAAATATAAGGAACTTGGAATTAAATTGGCTAATAATATTGGACCAAATATTATTTGGACTTACACATCAATTAATTGAATTAATTTGGTATGTTATATGCCTAACTAATTTAATTATTTGATAAAGATTTAGTCAATTAATTGAATTAATTTGGTATGTTGAAGGGACTCTCACATTCTCTCCATCACTATAAATAGAGCCTTTATTTCATTCCAAAAGACACACATTGAAATTCTACGGAGCTCTCTCCTAACATTATATTCATCTTGAAGTTGACATTCCCTGCTAGTGAAGAATCAAGAGACCCCATTTAGATGATAATTGTGACACATGAGTTTTTAACAGAGTTCATAATAGAAGATAGACCTTTGTTCATGGTATAACAATTGGATAGATATTACACACTATGGAGACTAGAGTTCAATAGTTATTGTGTGGACTAGGGTTTAGTATACATTTTTATAACTCATAATGTACATTATTTTATCCAAAAGTTTCATTATTCTAACTCATAATGTACATTATTCTAACACATAATGTAAACTATCTTATCCCAAAAGTTTCATTATTCTAATACATAATGTACATTATTCTAACTCATAAAATTCAGCGATGTCGTTATGAATCATGGTCCACAGCCTACTAGAGTTACTAACGGCTAGAAACGGCCCAACTTATATTGGTAACAATTGAGCCTGATAGGCCACCCGTGATGGGCCTTGGGCCGGTCCACTTCCCACTCACTGTAACATTATTATTATTATTATTATTATTATTATTATTATTATTTTAAAAAAAACATCATTTAGTATTTTTTCTATTCCTAATAAACAATTTTAACATATTTAACAACATAAATTTATAATTTTTATTTTTTATAAATTATTAAACCACCATAAACAACTTATATTTTTTTAAAAATTATTTATTACAATCTCTTTAAGAAATAAATCAAATCTAATATAGTTAATAGGTTATAAATTCATTTTTCTAACATGATGACTTAACCCATAAATTAAGCATAATTTTAGTATACTTTAATTTATGAAAAAATTTGCAATTACAAAAAATTACTTCAAACTAAGAATGTCAATAGACAGTTCCAACAAGAGTTGCCCCATATTCTTAGTATACTTAATTATATACTTGACTGTTTGGTGGTGTGAATTAAGGTTTCAAAACTACATAAGATTGTGCATGTCTTCATCAGTGTGAGAAATATGAGATATGGATTTGGACTTCCTAACAAGAGGTGACCAAATAGTACATTGGACTTGTACTTTTTATTTTTTAGACTACACTATAAGATCACAGATACTCTGATCTACTTAGGAATTCAAAGAGTTCAATTTAAAATTTAAAAAAATATATATGAAATATCCTATGTTGGTTTGGTACAACTTTGCTCTCATTATATCTTGATTGTTCAATTTTAAATACATAGCTTTATGTATCACATGTCAATCTTGAATTTTAATGATTTGAAAATAATTTGTTCAACTCATTAAACGTAAGGGGTATGTAAAACTCAAAAAGTCAATCATGTTGTATATTCACATACAACTATCATTCACTAATAATATTTATTTATTGATATGCTTTTTTTTTTAAATTTAACTGTTGCATGGATCTTTATTAACTTATAATGAGGTTGATCAGTTTACAAATAACTAATTAGAATAAAGAGTTTTGTTTTTTTTTAGTACTATTGATTTTATTATAAGGTAGTATTTGTTCTATATTTTCTCTATTTTTTTTTGTATATGTTCTATACTTTTTCTAACTGTTGCAACCCAAAAAGTCAATACCTCACCAACAGGATTCAATCTTGTAACCTTCCCTCAAGGACAACTTGTGTCTTTGTTATATATTGTTGTTCCAAGTTTTAGCATGTACAATTAGATGTATATATTAGTTCATATTTATCATATTAAACAATAAATAAATCATCTTACAATATACCCTTTAAACACACATACATTGAACGCTATGACCCAATTGGCTAGGGTATAGTTTTATCATCAGAACATGAATATATACATAACAACCTTATTCAGTTCCTATGTTAACATCAAATATATATGGTGGTTATAGTATGCTATCCTACAATTCTTTCTTTGTTAATCCAGAATTAAATATCAAATATGTTGACTTCAAATATTTTTATATTTATTTGTTTTGGGTGGATAATAATAATAATAATAATAATAATAATAATAATAATAATAATAATAATAATAATAATAATAATAATAATAATAATAATAACAATAATAACAATAATAACAATAATAATAGTAATTATTATTATAATAATAATAATAATTATTATTATTATTATTATTATTGTTGTTGTTGTTGTTGTTGTTGTTGTTGTTGTTGTTTTTACTTTTATATATACACTTTGTACTAAAAATCACAAAGGATATAACATCACCATTCACCAACAAAGAATAATGGGTTTCAGAAAAACTCAAAATCATAGTTGGGATTTATAATATAAGATCTTAGTTGGATCCACTCTACCAATAAAGTGGGATGCCAAAATATGTTTATCCTATTTGGAGAAATAATTATTGAACGTAATTGTGAAGTACACATCCACGTTATTATAGTTCAATCCATTACTACTTATTTATGTATATACAAATTAAATCACCAATACACTTCTATAGCAATGGAAGTATTGCATATGTTGTTGTTCGGTGGTGGTTCAGTGAGACGAATTTAGCATCCAGCCATCAAAACATGGTGTTGACTGCTACGTAAGTATGAAGAAATAAAGTTACATCTTTACTACTAGTTATAATTTTTTGTATAATAGTAAACGTTTGATCTTAATAATTAATGTCAAAACAAGTTAAAACTATATTTTTTAACGTAATGATAAACACTTTATTCAGACAATTGTGAACCTTCTCAAGCACGGCAAAGCGGATCGGAAATATAAGCACCCCTCCTACTCTCCTAGCACTAGCACCTTTCAACTTGCGTGTCCAAGACTCTTTTCCACGTGACCAATCGGTTAGTATATGTGTATTATTGTTGTTATTGGACGAAATCTGTGATATGTCAATGCTCAAAGGGAACAAGAAATTCATTTTCTTAAGCAAAACTCAAGGAATTCAAGATGCATGTCTTCCATAGATTGAGTAGAATCAAGCTAAGGGATTGTAGATATCTTGTTCCGGCATACAAGTAAACGAATTTGAATCTGATTTACAAGGAAGGAGCCAAAATGGGAATTCAAGATGTTTTCCATATATTTGTAGAGACAAAATTGTGAAAATAATGAGCTAATCATAATATTTTCAATAGAAATGATATTGTCAGATCTAAATATAATCTAATGGTACTAAATAGAATCTAGGATAAACCTAATCTCGTAGTAGTGGAAGCGGATCGGAAGTCGTATTGATCTCCAACAATAGTTGATATCTTGTTGTGTTGTCTCTTGAATAGGAATCTGTCCATACTCAAAACCATAGATGGTGTACTGGTATTTTCTGAGCAATACGAATACCATAACTAGCAATACGAATACCATAACTTTAAGCGCTATATAATGTATATCTTGTATCCCACCAATATAGACTTTATATAGGCATAATGATGGAATACAGGCTAACACTAGATGTCCAGTCCAATATATTATACGGAAAATCTTAAATATATTTGTTTACTCGTGGATATTCTTAGCACTTTGGTGGATACTACAATTCAACCACGCATGAAAAAAACTCACACTTCTTATCTATACTATTAATAAAAAGAAAATCACTCATTTTAACTTCCAGCCTAAAATACTCTTATACTATTAGGGCTTGCTTAATATTGTAAAATATGGTAATACAAATCATATTCGTACTACAATTGTATATTAAAATATGGTAATACAATTCTTAATACAATATATTTGTTCCTATTTTTCTATTCGTGATACAATTCTAAATTAAAATTACTAATTGTAATAATATTGTACATATACTTCTCTGCAACGTAATCTATCTATACTATTTATAAAAACAAAATCATCCTTTTAACTTGCCGCGGTTTTCTTAATATTGTAAAATACGATAATACAAATCCTATTCGTTCTACAATTGTACATTAAAATATGGTAATACAATTCCTAATATAATATATAATCTTTCCTACTTTCCTATTCATAATACACTTTTAGATTAAAATTACTAATCGTAATAATACAGTATATATACTTCCCTATAACGTAATATATACTATTAATAAAAACATAATTCTCCATTTTAACTTTCCATCCAAAATACTTCTATATTATTAAGGTTTGCTTAATATTGTAAAATATGGTAATACAAATCCTATTTCTACCTATGTAATGGGTTCTAGAGAACAACACCGTAAAGGTATGTGATTGACTCCCTAGGTGCGATATGTCAAGTGTATTTTGCAATTTTATTGGTATGCTTGATGTCAGAAAATGAGGCATCATTCTCCTCATATGCTTCAAATGCATAGGTATTGTTCCATCTCGTTGGAACATCAATTTAAATTAATTCAGTCATGCATGTACTAACACATAATAGAACACATAATAGAAGCACAAACACAATATTGTTCCATCTTGTTGGAAAATCAATCTAAATTAACTCAGTCATGCATGTACTAACACATAATAGAAGCCGGGAAACTTTGGGATAAAATACAAACACAATTTCGCCCTCCATTACTACATCATAAGTTAAGTGATTTTTTTTTTTTAAACCTAGTTGGAGGTGCAGGGAATCAAACCATGTGCCTAGGTGCAGGGAATCAAACCATGTGCCTCTCGCATGCAAAGCGAGCGCTCCACCATATGAGCTACACCCCCTCGCAAAAGTATGAAAATTTTAGAATATATACAAAAGTAACAATTTTGGCCTCCATTACTACCAGATTAGTGAAGGGAAAACACTTGGAGATGCAAGGAATCAAACCCTGTGCCTCTCGCATGCGAAGCGAGCGCTCTACCATATGAGCTACACCCCCTTGTTAAGGTAAAAAAAAACTTTAGAATAAATACAAAAACAATAGTTTCGTCCTCCATTACTACCGTTAGTGAAGGTAAAACACTTTGAGGTGTAAGGAATCAAACACCATACCTTTCATACATACAAAACAAGCACTCTACCATATGAGCTACACCCCTTGTTAATACTTTCTTGCATCATGTTACATTAGGAACCCTCATTTATGCCATCAATGAAATCACATACACTAATTAAGGAATTAGGATGTAATAAAAACTGCGATGCACCTCTTTTTTTATATAAATCAATTAAAGCATGTCACGACAATAAGTATAAAATGAATTCATATAATATTTCTTGTAAAACTATCAAAACGAACCCAACCTTTCGTTTAGCCTAGTTTTTAGATGAGTTAGGCTAGAGAAATCTCCAACTCGGTTCATTTAATCCATAACTCCATGAGGATATCCATGTTATATTGGTTGGCCTAGTACCGACTCTACAAGGAATTAATCATAACTCCAGGTTTTGATGCATCACTTACTATAGTGTAAGAGCATCCATATCAATGGATTATTTTGGTTTTTTGGAACAGTGCATAGTGAGTTGGTGGTGAGAGAAGGCAAGAGAGAGAAGGATCGGGTTCATCTGCAAGAAATGGTTATTAAAACAGTAATGCTAAAGCACGGAATCCAAAGTCAGTCGCGCCACGCGTGCGTGGCTGCAACCAGTGCGCCTAGCGAGCTCGTGTACTGCACATGCCCAGGCGCACGTCAAATACTCTTTTTTTAATCAGATTTGTTTTGCTTTATTTTTTTACTCCCCTCCCATTTTATCTTTCCTATCACACCTACAAAAACTCCTCAAAAACCACAAAAGAATTCCACTATTATGGATGCTAGGCCATCCCTATTAGTTATTTTTGAAGGGATTTTAGAATAATAAAAGCTAGTAGGGTGGTTTTTTACAAATGTGAGATAGGGGATTTTAAGGGTTTTTTTGTCCTGCAATGCATGGATATTGACAGAGTTTGTGAGCCCCACTGGACAGAAGTAAACTACCCCTCACTTTCGTGAGCCCGCTTAGGCACGTAAAAATATTTTTTTTTTCTGTTTTTCATTTTTTTCCTTTTCTTTTTTCATCCACACTCATTTTCTCTTTCCTAATCATACTTACAAAATCTCTTAAAAACAAGTCACTGTTGAGGAAGGTTAAGGAAGAAAACAATGAAATTAGGATAATGAAATGACATGATATGACTACACAAGTTATTAATTTAAATTTATTCATCATAACTTGTATTAATTTTAATTTCTAAAATTGTAAGTTTATAATTTATAATTTGTAAATTTTAACTTTATAAATGTATAAATAATATATAATTTAACAATTATAAGATTATGTAATGTAATTAAAATTTTATAATTATAATTATAATAAAAATTTAAAAAAATTATGATTTATAGACAAATTTTTTTTAAATTATTAATTTAAATATTTTAATAGATTAAAGCTAAGTAGATTAGGCCATACTTTTTTCAAAAAAAAAAGGTTAGGCCATACTTGTATTTTTATAATGTAAGTTCAGTCGGCACGACACACATTCTAATGTAGAATAGCATGCTTCTCAGTTGACATCATTAGGCAAAATGTTAAAATGTTACAATAATTAACGATAAATTATCCTATCATAGTAGTTGCAAATTAAATTTGGAAATGTCAATGGAAAACCCAACCAAGTTGGTTAAGTTGTTGACTTAGTAACAAGTAACAACAAGGTTATAAGTTTGACTCCTAGCCGGACTGTCAGAGCAACCTAATGGTCTTCTTGGTCTGAACTGATCAGCTATGGGCAACCTATACTAGTTTATCGATCTCATTGTGATCCTTTGCCTATATATGTAGCAGAAGAAATATATATGAAATTAAGACAGTAGAAGACTAAATCCAAATTTAGAAATGTCAAATAGTAATGTCACTCAAAATGATATGTAGTAGGAGAAATGAAACTAAGACACTAGAGGACTAAACCCGCAAGGATTACTTGAAAGTGTTCGTTCCTAACTCAAACTAAGAAAGTTAATAAACAACTCGCACTAGAGTCAAACTTAAAAATTTATGGATATCAAGCTAACTATCCAACCAATTGGATCGAAATTGCCCTAAAGAGGACTAAACTTGGCATTTCAAATTTATGATAACAATAATAGTATGCTAAATTTAATCTAATCAATTTTAAAATCGTGAATCAAAATTTAAAAATCAAAATACTAGGAAAATTAAATGTGAAATTTACTCCAAGTATTATTGTGTCTTAGAGCAACCTCATTAGTAGCAAATTTTATGTGGTTTTTGTCAATACAACTAGTAAAGATAAAGAAGAGGGAAGAGAGGGGAAAAAAAATCTGAAAACAATTTTTTTTTAAAAGTACAGATTAACACGCTCAAGATTTGCGCCTAACACGCAAAAATGCACAAATTTACTTTCCTTTCTCTCTCCTCTGGGGCTCACAAAAAAACTATACATCACAGGAGAAAAAACTACTAAAAAGTCCCCTCACTTTTGTCTAAAAACCAAACCCAAGTTTTTTTTTTTTTTATGTAAAAATACCACCAAAAATTTCTTAATGGGGTTGCTCTAAATCATCACATTTGAAATACAGATTTCAATTTAAAAAATGAATTTCTTTGCTTCCAATTTGTATGGTATTAAAACAAATTTTGTGATGCTATTGAATTTGAAAAATTAGCAAATAAATAACTAATTATAATTGCAAGTTTTTATTTTTAAATTTCATCCATTTGAAAAATAAATAAATAAATAAAAGGGAAAAAAAAAAAAAAGTAGCTGCCAGAGTATCAAACACGACGTGCCGTGTCACAATCTTATATCAATGCTAATGATTGTTTTGACTCACTGACTAGTTTAAGGCTCACTTAATATGGGTTTTTTTTTTTGTTTTTTTTTTTTAATACAAGTGATCCTATTATATCGTAGTATCTGTTCATCTATAGTTTTCTCAACTTATTGAAGCACAAAGAGTCAATTCGCCTCTACTGAGGCTCGATCTCATGATCTCTCATATGAGAGAGTCACTACATGCTATTTGAGTACAAGGTGCTTGACACATGAGATTTAGGTTAGTTGTGAACATTTTATATCGTTTTTATGAGCAATTTAAATTAAATCTCAACATTTTAGAGCAAATTTCGATATCTATCAAGTAGCTAGAAAAGTCTACCATATCATTAAACATATAATTGAATATATACATTTATTAGATGATCAAGGTCAATAGGCTCAAAAGAGGACTATTTCATATTTTCATGTGCCTAATTGGTGCAGTCCATGTGTAGCCCAAATGGGCTCGGCTCACCAGCTTAGAGAAAGCCAAGTTGGACAAATCATATATGTCAACAAAGTTATCATTAGGGTGAGCGTGCGGAGCAAATTGGAGCGGATTTAAGATGAATTCGTATCTCGACTGTTAAAGGTGGATTTGAAAAATCTCATCTGCATCCATATCCAATAGAATGTTGGATTTTGAGTTTAAAAATAAAATAAATTATAAATATTTCAAGCATTAAAATATAAAAATCACAATATTTCAAGCATTCCATGCATTCAAAAGAAATTAAAAATTCAAACAAATTTAAATTACAAATCTTCATTTATTTTCAATTCTTCATTCATCTTTAGTGTAATGTATGTGTTATTGAGTTTGTGATTGTACTGTGACGCAGTGAAAATTAATAACAAATCTAACTTGAAGTGTGAGAAGACATAAATTAAAGTCGGAAACAATAATTGAGAAGAGATGACCTAAAACCTAGAATAAGTGTAATAAAAAATTAAAAATGATTATAACTTTATATTTGGGCTACATCAAGTGTATGTAGGACACTCAACAGGGAGCTACTAGACTTTAGTCTATAAAGTGTAAACACACACACACACAATGGTAGCGAATTAGTGAAATGGATTGGATATAATAGGTTTTAAAAAATCACATCTGCATCCAATCTACTGGTGGTGAATTGTCACTAAGTTAAGTGGATTTGACGTGTTCAACAGATCCTTGTTTACTCCTAGTTATCACGAAGTCAAAGATTAGTCACTATTGCGCCATTTTCAAGCACAAAAAATTCGGAGCAGTTAACAAACTTAGACTTAAGATCAATCGTTCTTCTTACCTTTTATGCTTATTACACTATGTAAATCTTAATCATGGTACAAAAAGGACACGATTTGATTTGTCTCCTTCCTACCCACATTACGCTTGTAATTAACTTTTTACAATACCCAATACAAAATTTATGTGCCTATCATATTCAATTCATCATCTTGTGTTATATCAATACCTGAAATTAATTATTTCTACCATACATACACACTTATTTTTAGTCAATTATTTCAATCATGGTATCCAAAAAAATCATGGTAAGTGGTGACGGTGATGTCGGAAACAAGGAAAGGAACCATTCAGAAATATTGGTGAAGGTGAAAACTAAAACACAGAAGTGTGTTCCACTTGATCATGTTTCCTATTTCGCAATCGTGGGTATATGTATGTATGTATGTGTGTGTCGCTTTGTTGCACATATATGCTGCACAGCAAAAAAGGCTGCAAAAGAGGGGATAGTAACTTCCACATGCAATAACACTCATTATTGAGAAACCACATGTAGGTTCATCGTGAAATATACGTATCGGTCTATCACTTTCCACGAAAACTACATGGATAGCAAAACATCAATAATTCAAGGCAGAGTGGAGTCCTCGTGCCATTACAATATTATTTATTTATTACTTTAAATTAATTATCTTCATTTTTCTTTTCTCAAGGACCCACACACCCCGGTCTGACAAATCATAGTACGTGAGAGCAAATCTATCATAGTTTCTTCTCAAAAGGCTGAATTTCCAATCTCAAGGGTCCCCGACGACTCGGCCCGACAGAGCTTCTAGAAGGATGTAAATCATGATAACTCAACTAAACACAGAGCCACAGAGGCTAGACCTTTGCTTATTATGCACAAGAAACGACTCCCCTCACTTTGAGAGGTTGCTTCCACACTGTCGCTGCCAAGTTTTGAACTTTGGTCTCTTCTCTCAAATACGATCTACTGAACCAGTGAGTTATGTCCGTGCGAACATGATCTACATTATCTTCATTTTTCTTTATAGGAAAATTGCAAGTCAAGTTGGTCAGGCTATTAATTTAGTAGTCACAAGTTCATAAGGTCAATTCTCGGAGGAAGCAACCTATTCGTCTACTTTGGACAAGTGGACAACGAGGTTAATTTACATGCTTGCAATAAAACTAAAAATGCAATATGGTAACATAATGCATGGAAAATTATACTTATAAAAGTGAGAAACTTATTAGGTTAGTTTACTCTCTTTATTTTAACGCTTGCAATGGAACTAAAAACGCAATATTGTAACATAATGGAAGACTATATACTTATAAAAGTAGATAACTTAGGTTATTTACTTACTTTGTTTTAACGCAATAAAACTAAAAATGCAATATTGTAACATAATGAAAGATTATACTTAATTATAAAAGTGGACAATATTTACTTCATTTGTTTTAACGTTTGCAATAAAATAAAATAAAAATGCAATATTGTAACATAATGAAAGGTTATACTTATAAAAATGAACAATTAAATAATTAATTTTAAACAATTTGAGAACTAAAAATGCAACTGTTAATTAAAAAAAAATAAAATAAAAATGGGAGTAGGGCGGCTTTTGCTCCCTAGGCCACCACTAGTACATCCCAATATCCCATCATCAATCCAATTATTCAATTTTGGAACATTTTATTAATGAGTCAACTTGAGAAAAGTCAGTGCTTGGCGACAAAATGCACGTTAAAGATTTGCAAAGAAGCAAATAAAAACTGTACCATAATTACTTATATATGAAATTTTGAATTAAAATAAACTAATTTGTAGGTAAACTATTAAAATTGTTTATATATATAGGATATTTAATTTATCAATAAATTTTTGTAAGTAAAATATTGAAAAATTGTATTTCCTTCAGTAGGAGGGGGACCCCAACTAAATTATTCTATGAAAAGTACGGCCCGTTTAGCCAAACAACCAGTCACTTGGTTCTGTTCTTTGTATATATAAACAGCTCGTACTTTAAGCTGTAGGTTAAAATCCGTAATTAAATTTGTGTGCATTTTATTGTTTTCATGTAATGATAATCACTACTCAATGATTAATGAGGGATTAAGGCATGCATACCAAGGTCATTTTAAGTATTAACTCTTATCAAAATCTCATTTTTATACATAAGTGTTTGCTTTCATGCATAAATATAAAATATATGTGATTTTATATTTCTTCTTTATTATTTTTATATATTAATTATTTCTGTTTCAAAAATTATATATTAACTATTATTGTGATCATTATCAGTTTATAATTTTGTTTAATTTTTCTTATTGAGTATTTATTTAATCGCACAATGCACAATATTTTACTAATACAAAACAATAAAGGTTAACAATTTATTAATGATAAAAAAAATTTAAAAAAAAACTTCTAAATATCAATTAAATTCTCAATCTTACATCTTCTATGCTAACTAATTCTATAAGGAGTAATGTTATTTTTGGCTTTTAATTCTATCTCCAAATATTCATCTCTTGATATGATAATAATAAATTATTCTCATTTATTGACTATTTTGAATCTATTGATCCTATCTAATAAAAAGAATTTACTTATTACTCAAATATAAAGGTATTAATCAAATATTATCATGTAAAAAAATTAAAAAAAATTAATTAAGACATAAAATTACTCTTCCATAAATATCTTGTTCACATGCGAAATCCGCAATGAAAATTAGGAGGTAAATATCTTGCCTACAAAAGTAAAATTCCCTTAATCTGAAAGTCCCACCCCTTTAATGATGTATGAGTAAATCAGATTGACCCATCAGTCTTTTAAGTAAAAAGACCCGTGCTTAATGGGTGTAATTTTTATATTGTAATTGTTAAAATTTAATCATGTATCATTATTTACAATCTACCACTTGAAAATTGATTGAATTGCACTTGCCCATAAATATCTCATCAGTATCAATACTTTCATTTGAGTTACTTTTTGTTGATCACTTTCTATAATCATCATCATTACATACCAAGTGATGTAAAATGTAAATGACGTTTTCATTTTTCTTTTTACCCTTTTAAAAACTTACAAAACCAAAGGTAAGAAAAGTCTTTTTTATCTAAGAGTGGTAAATGATGACTAGTAAAAGGCAAATCATCGATTCTATCAAACCAACCAAAATAATAAAAAAAAAACAAAAAAAAACAAAAAAAGCTTATTGTAAATAAATTAATATGAATAATACTACTCACCTTTTCAAAAATTTTCGCTCATAATTTCTTCTCCTGACATGATACTATTTGATTGAATATTTCTATCTTTCATTACAAGTTTGTTAGGTCAGCCAATTCATGAACACCCAATATTCTATACCACGTTAGGAGACAAAAATTTTAAGAGAGTGTTTGGTTCAAGTTATACAACATAACCAAAGTAATATGACTTCTCAAAACTTACATTTTCATGTTTTGTTCATGTTATCTTACTTTCCTAAAGGAATATATAGAAATACAACATATACTACCTCCACATTGGACTATCTAAAATTACCATACATAATTACAAATTTTTCCATTTTAATTCTAATTATTATTATTATTATTATTATTATTATTATTATTATTATATATTATGTTAGCTTATTATATGTATAATTTTTAATATTTTTTGTAATTATATATTTTATTTTGTTTTTTTTAAAAAAAAAATTACATCATGTTAGCTTATAAAGTAATTTTATTTATCAAGTTCAAACTCTTAGTTAATTATTTCTAAATCATGTACTTATATATAATATTATTTTTTATTTATTTATTTTAATTTTAAAGTTTATTGAAATACATGAAAATATGTTAAGAGTATTAAAGTTTTTAAAAAAATTATAACATAAAAGATAACCCCTAAACCAAATATGTTGATATTACATGTCTCAATTTTAATCAAACACAAGAATTTAACATTCTCAATAATCTAACATTTCTAACAATTTAATTTTTTTGAATCGGGTAAAAAACATTTTTCAATTAGTATAATAAATTTATGAAACAACCCATCATATATTCCTAGTTAATCATGGAGTAGATCAGAGATTGGGTATCATCCCTAATCTGTAGCAGGACAATGCATGTGCCCACTTATACATTAAAATATATAAAAACTCATTAGTTGACCACCTAAGGTTGACATTCGTTAAAATAAGCACCCTCCATTTCTCATTAAAATTAAAACACGAAAATCACAAAACAAAAATATTGAAACTATATTTTTTTTTTATATGTATATGACATAATGGTTATATTCCCTTAATTATTGTTCTGAGTTATTATTGATCTTTTAATTTTTTTTTATAAGGTAGCGATTTTGCTTTCTCACCACTACAAACAGTTAAAATTTGTCATCTTACATTACACATATAAAGTTGTTTAGTCAATAATAAGAACAATCTTAAATTGTCAAAAACTCCATTAACATTAGAGTTTACCGTAGTTTAGTTTTAGTTCCAATCAGCGAATTCAAAGTTCAACGTTTCAAGTAACCAAAACTAAAATCTTTTATAAAAGGTTCACTTCTAGTTTGAACCTTAAAATTTTTATTTTTTCAATTTCTATTTCTAATTATACAAGTTCAATATATCAAGAGTTTTTTTTAAAAAAATTATCAAACAACTTTATATCAAATATTTAGAATATAAGATAGAAAATAATAATAATAATAATAATAATAATAACAATAGTAATAATTGTTAACAATAATAATAATAATAATAATAATAATATTATTATTATTATTATTATTATTATTATTATTATTATTGTTAACAATTATTACTATTGTTATTATTATTGTTATTATTATTATTATTATTATTATTATTATTATTATTGATAAACACTTAATTTTACCATGATTAAGTTAATTAATCAAAAAAAGATTATTTTTATTATTAATGTTTTTAAGTTTGGAATTAGAATCGACAATTCTAATTCATATTCCCTCCATTTCATTTGATTGAATTTATTTTTAATTTTATTTTTCATAATATTAAATTTAGTATTATTAATATATAAAATATATATATTTAGAAATTACATTAAAAGTAGAGTATTAAACACAAAACTTCAAATTTAAAAATAATTAAAAAAATACAAAAAATGAACAAAGAATAAAGAGTTGGGTTGACCAATAAATATAAACAAGATAAAATAAGACAGATAAAGTATATTTTAGAACCTAAAACTAGGATCATCTATATAGTTTTGATTTCGGGTGCGGCTCTATTTTGTCAAGTTTAGTTCGAACTAAACCGTGATCTTTCCTAATTAACATGTTGATTAACAAAAAGAATATATAAAAACTATCACCTTATAAAAATAGGGACAAAAATAATCACACTATGATGAAAAATTAGAAAATCAATAATGCAACGTAACATATTAACAATTGAGGGGTTATTATATTGAAATTGCTATTTTACACAAATATCTAACAAAAATTAGTATTTTTTCAAAAAAATAAAATCAATAAATATTCGTTATATAATTTGTACTTCATTTAACAATATATTGATTGAATATATGTTAGTTATCCTGGCAAGTCACCCACTCACCACCCATTATCTTTGCATGCATGTATGCTCCCACGCCCCACTGGGGGCACCTTTCCCATTTATAGAATAGAGTTTTTGTGACACGAAATAGCGTGAAATTGATCATTTCTATTATATATATATATATATATATATATATATATATATATATATATATATATATATATATATTCTAGCTTGTATCCGTGAAAAATTAGCTGGTTTAGTAGGTGAAAATAAATTTTATAAAAATTGATAAATTTTTAGTTGACTAAATTAAATATGAGCTATATCATAGGTGTTACTTGCTTTTACCCTATGTTGCACATATATGAAAACGGAAATGGGAAACGGAAAAATGGGAAATAGCAATTCTAAAATTTTTAATATCCTTTCAAAAAAAACTTAATAATAAAATATGGAAGAAAATATGTAAATTATATATATATATATATATATATATATATATATATATATATATATATATATATATATAGTGGTATACTTGTAATTTGTAAATATTTTATATTAAAAATGAACTGGAAATTTTTTTTGGACTTTTTCTTAATTAGGATATAGCTCAAATTTTTTTTTGAAGACTTTTGATTTATTCATAAATGACATGAAAAAGTTTATGAATGAGTTTCGCAGACGAAAAATTTTCTTAAAAGGGAAAATTCTATCCCTAGCTATTTCTAATGAGTTTCCATGCAATACAATTTTTACTTTTTACCTAATATAAATATAATGTTATTTTCCAATTTAATTTTACCATTAATATTCATCTCTTTTTTTTTTTTTTTGAGTTCTACTGACTCTATTACAATATAGTATCTGTTCGTAGCTATTTTCTCAACTTACTGAAGCACAAAGAGTCAACAGATGCCTATTAATATTCATCTCTTAATTTGACATAGATTATTATTATCTATAAAGTTTATAAAATCAAAACTCTTTATATTTTTTAACCACTTAAGAAATTGGACGATATAAAAAAATTAAAATCCATGCTATTAAGAAAACAAAAATCAAATAAAAAAGAATCCAAACATGTCAATAGTTGAAAAAAGAATCCAAACTTGTGGTTCTATTACCAAGAAAAAAAAATTGTGTAGTTAATAACGTCATTTTTAATGTCATTTAAATATATTTGTTCACGAAGGACAGAAAATGTTTATGCCGCAATAATGTTAGGACCAACGGAGATGTTTTGAAAAAAGAAAAAAAGGACTAATTAAAATGAAATGACACATATAAATTTAGGACAAAAAAAGGGGAAAGGACTTAACACTTAAAACTTAATAGACCAAAATGCCCTTGTATTTAATATCATTTAAGCGATTTTGTTGATGGAGGACAAAAACGGTCATACCACAACGTAACAATACTAGGATCAAACGGGATGTTTTAAAGAAGAAAAAGACTAAAAATAGACTGACACATATAAATCTAATACCAAAATTTGAATTATCTCAAAATTAAACTATTCAAAAGAGCATCTCTACACGCACGTCTTTTTATAAAAAAAAAATTGTAATTAATTATATAAATAACTCTTGGATAGCATCATCTTGAGATGTAAAAAACTAATAAAATGAACAATTAGAATGCATTATCTGGATTTTCCCTCACAGCTGTACAAAAACAAGTTAAATGAATTTCAAGCTAAGTATATCTATTAAGGAACAAATTTCAAACTCCAATATTGTATTCTCTCTCTAATCCCTATGGCTATATAATATATAATAGTAAACGCATGTAATTTTTGTCATATTTTGGTTTGTGTAGCTTGACAAGGATGTGTATGTGAAAGGGCACCCATTTCTTTCCAGAATTACAACCCCACACAAGCTATTCAAGCAGCCTACCCAATTTCCAGTATTCTTCATTGCCAACTATATGTATGTACATTTAGTCATACTTTGTATTGAATTGCACCCATTCATACAAATCAAAAAAGCAAAAAAGTTGTTGCCTAGTTTCTTTCAAGCTATTAGAGTAGGAATCAAAATATTTAAATTTAAAAAAAAAAAAAAAGTGATTGAGCAATGCCATTTTACATACACTAGGGCCGAGTGTGTTTGGTTCATAGGGCTAGACACAAGGTATAGGAACGAAAGTCATGCATTATTTGATTCAGTCTTATTCCTCCTTGTTTCAGCACCTGCTCATTTCATTGCCTCCTTACAACATAGGATTAACGCTTTTAGATTTTTGTTTTGATTTTTTGTTCAAAGTATTTGTGCTTTGGATGTTATCATATTGGATCAATTATCTTGATTTTTTGTTTTTATTTTTAAAACCTTTATTTCAATTATAGGGTCATACATAATCAAACAACAATATGGGTAATCATTCAAATTCTAATATACTACCAAACATGCAAAATATATACTTTTACCAGAGAAGCCCAGAACTCATTCCAATTACCAAGTATTTGATTCGCTTTATGATTCTGATTCCCATGTTCGAACCAAACACATACACCATAAGTTATTTATACTGAATATTTGTACAATTTGCGTAATTTTTCTAATCGAATTAATGTCATATGGGGTCCTCCGAATATAGTGATTTTGTCACGTTCACTCCTAAACTTTCAATTTGACCCCTCGTGGTGCTTCGAATTTCAAATTGTTACCATCCGTGTGGTCTAAGTTAACCACTCATGGTCCTTCATCTTTAAAAATTTAACCATCTCTAATCCTCTGGGGAGGACCATGCATGGGTGGTTAAAATTTAATTTGATAGTTAAAAGATCCTGAGTGGTTAATTTGCACCACGGATGGTAACAATTTAAAAGTCGAAGGACCGTACCATGGGTGATAAATTTGAAAGTTTTGGACTAAACATGACAAAACCATTATACTCGAAGTAACCAAATGGTTTTAACTATTTTCTTATCAATTCGTGATAGAGTCAATCAGTGAACTAGTTCATGAATGTATAGCCACTAAATACAAATGGTTGTTATATTTGTCACTATTGGTCTGAATACCTTTTTTCTAAAACAAAAAATGTTGCATAATCTCACTAATTATGATTGGTAGGTTAATTAAGTATTTATAAAATTAAGAAATTGCAAGCTAGGTATTACGTAGCATATATGCTTACCCATGTTGTTTCATGCGTCTACTTGGTGGTATAAAGTTTATTTAATTATATTTAATTAAAGGAGCAGGTAATTAGCTGGTGCAAAAAATACAATGAAAAATTCAAAGTGGCCCAGATATGGTGTTTAAATACTGGGCTTGTCCAGCTGTTATTTAGAATTATTTGAATTTATATGTTAGAAATTGTCTTTGTATTGTTTTCTTAAAAAGAAAAAGACAATATTATAGTACTAGTTTGATTAATTGAATTGGTCCCAAATTGACAGCTCCACTCCAACGACCATAAGAACAAAATTTGCACTATAAATGGTTTGGGGATTCATTGCTTCTTCATCACCTCTCAACTCAGACAATACCAACTTTTATAGGTCTGTAGATAATTTTGCCATTCAAAGTTTTATATATATTTGNTATATATATATATATATATATATATATATATATATATATATATATATATATATATATTCTAGCTTGTATCCGTGAAAAATTAGCTGGTTTAGTAGGTGAAAATAAATTTTATAAAAATTGATAAATTTTTAGTTGACTAAATTAAATATGAGCTATATCATAGGTGTTACTTGCTTTTACCCTATGTTGCACATATATGAAAACGGAAATGGGAAACGGAAAAATGGGAAATAGCAATTCTAAAATTTTTAATATCCTTTCAAAAAAAACTTAATAATAAAATATGGAAGAAAATATGTAAATTATATATATATATATATATATATATATATATATATATATATATATATATATATATATAGTGGTATACTTGTAATTTGTAAATATTTTATATTAAAAATGAACTGGAAATTTTTTTTGGACTTTTTCTTAATTAGGATATAGCTCAAATTTTTTTTTGAAGACTTTTGATTTATTCATAAATGACATGAAAAAGTTTATGAATGAGTTTCGCAGACGAAAAATTTTCTTAAAAGGGAAAATTCTATCCCTAGCTATTTCTAATGAGTTTCCATGCAATACAATTTTTACTTTTTACCTAATATAAATATAATGTTATTTTCCAATTTAATTTTACCATTAATATTCATCTCTTTTTTTTTTTTTTTGAGTTCTACTGACTCTATTACAATATAGTATCTGTTCGTAGCTATTTTCTCAACTTACTGAAGCACAAAGAGTCAACAGATGCCTATTAATATTCATCTCTTAATTTGACATAGATTATTATTATCTATAAAGTTTATAAAATCAAAACTCTTTATATTTTTTAACCACTTAAGAAATTGGACGATATAAAAAAATTAAAATCCATGCTATTAAGAAAACAAAAATCAAATAAAAAAGAATCCAAACATGTCAATAGTTGAAAAAAGAATCCAAACTTGTGGTTCTATTACCAAGAAAAAAAAATTGTGTAGTTAATAACGTCATTTTTAATGTCATTTAAATATATTTGTTCACGAAGGACAGAAAATGTTTATGCCGCAATAATGTTAGGACCAACGGAGATGTTTTGAAAAAAGAAAAAAAGGACTAATTAAAATGAAATGACACATATAAATTTAGGACAAAAAAAGGGGAAAGGACTTAACACTTAAAACTTAATAGACCAAAATGCCCTTGTATTTAATATCATTTAAGCGATTTTGTTGATGGAGGACAAAAACGGTCATACCACAACGTAACAATACTAGGATCAAACGGGATGTTTTAAAGAAGAAAAAGACTAAAAATAGACTGACACATATAAATCTAATACCAAAATTTGAATTATCTCAAAATTAAACTATTCAAAAGAGCATCTCTACACGCACGTCTTTTTATAAAAAAAAAATTGTAATTAATTATATAAATAACTCTTGGATAGCATCATCTTGAGATGTAAAAAACTAATAAAATGAACAATTAGAATGCATTATCTGGATTTTCCCTCACAGCTGTACAAAAACAAGTTAAATGAATTTCAAGCTAAGTATATCTATTAAGGAACAAATTTCAAACTCCAATATTGTATTCTCTCTCTAATCCCTATGGCTATATAATATATAATAGTAAACGCATGTAATTTTTGTCATATTTTGGTTTGTGTAGCTTGACAAGGATGTGTATGTGAAAGGGCACCCATTTCTTTCCAGAATTACAACCCCACACAAGCTATTCAAGCAGCCTACCCAATTTCCAGTATTCTTCATTGCCAACTATATGTATGTACATTTAGTCATACTTTGTATTGAATTGCACCCATTCATACAAATCAAAAAAGCAAAAAAGTTGTTGCCTAGTTTCTTTCAAGCTATTAGAGTAGGAATCAAAATATTTAAATTTAAAAAAAAAAAAAAAGTGATTGAGCAATGCCATTTTACATACACTAGGGCCGAGTGTGTTTGGTTCATAGGGCTAGACACAAGGTATAGGAACGAAAGTCATGCATTATTTGATTCAGTCTTATTCCTCCTTGTTTCAGCACCTGCTCATTTCATTGCCTCCTTACAACATAGGATTAACGCTTTTAGATTTTTGTTTTGATTTTTTGTTCAAAGTATTTGTGCTTTGGATGTTATCATATTGGATCAATTATCTTGATTTTTTGTTTTTATTTTTAAAACCTTTATTTCAATTATAGGGTCATACATAATCAAACAACAATATGGGTAATCATTCAAATTCTAATATACTACCAAACATGCAAAATATATACTTTTACCAGAGAAGCCCAGAACTCATTCCAATTACCAAGTATTTGATTCGCTTTATGATTCTGATTCCCATGTTCGAACCAAACACATACACCATAAGTTATTTATACTGAATATTTGTACAATTTGCGTAATTTTTCTAATCGAATTAATGTCATATGGGGTCCTCCGAATATAGTGATTTTGTCACGTTCACTCCTAAACTTTCAATTTGACCCCTCGTGGTGCTTCGAATTTCAAATTGTTACCATCCGTGTGGTCTAAGTTAACCACTCATGGTCCTTCATCTTTAAAAATTTAACCATCTCTAATCCTCTGGGGAGGACCATGCATGGGTGGTTAAAATTTAATTTGATAGTTAAAAGATCCTGAGTGGTTAATTTGCACCACGGATGGTAACAATTTAAAAGTCGAAGGACCGTACCATGGGTGATAAATTTGAAAGTTTTGGACTAAACATGACAAAACCATTATACTCGAAGTAACCAAATGGTTTTAACTATTTTCTTATCAATTCGTGATAGAGTCAATCAGTGAACTAGTTCATGAATGTATAGCCACTAAATACAAATGGTTGTTATATTTGTCACTATTGGTCTGAATACCTTTTTTCTAAAACAAAAAATGTTGCATAATCTCACTAATTATGATTGGTAGGTTAATTAAGTATTTATAAAATTAAGAAATTGCAAGCTAGGTATTACGTAGCATATATGCTTACCCATGTTGTTTCATGCGTCTACTTGGTGGTATAAAGTTTATTTAATTATATTTAATTAAAGGAGCAGGTAATTAGCTGGTGCAAAAAATACAATGAAAAATTCAAAGTGGCCCAGATATGGTGTTTAAATACTGGGCTTGTCCAGCTGTTATTTAGAATTATTTGAATTTATATGTTAGAAATTGTCTTTGTATTGTTTTCTTAAAAAGAAAAAGACAATATTATAGTACTAGTTTGATTAATTGAATTGGTCCCAAATTGACAGCTCCACTCCAACGACCATAAGAACAAAATTTGCACTATAAATGGTTTGGGGATTCATTGCTTCTTCATCACCTCTCAACTCAGACAATACCAACTTTTATAGGTCTGTAGATAATTTTGCCATTCAAAGTTTTATATATATTTGGTCTCACTGGTACAGCCGGCATTGGTGGAGCCTTTTCCGGCCGGAGAAAATGGTTGGTCACGGCGGCGGCCCCAGAAGGGGTCGTCTTTTGCCACAAATATTAGTGGCATTGGTTGTGTTGACTGCTGCGAGTGTAGTCTCCGGCAATGATCATTATGTTTATGCTTCACCTCCTCCGCCTTACGAGTATAAATCTCCTCCCCCTCCGTCACCTTCACCGCCTCCGCCTTATGAGTATAAGTCTCCTCCTCCTCCGTCACCTTCACCGCCTCCGCCTTATGAGTATAAGTCTCCCCCGCCACCTTCTCCTTCTCCACCACCGCCGTATTACTACAAGTCTCCACCACCACCGTCGCCCTCACCTCCACCACCTTACGAGTATAAGTCTCCTCCGCCACCTTCTCCTTCACCTCCGCCACCTTATGAGTACAAGTCTCCCCCGCCACCTTCTCCTTCACCTCCGCCACCCTACGAGTACAAGTCTCCCCCGCCACCTTCTCCCTCTCCACCTCCACCCTACTACTACCATTCCCCACCACCACCAAAGAAGTCTCCTCCTCCACCATACTACTACCATTCTCCACCACCACCGGTGAAATCTCCCCCTCCTCCGTACTACTACAATTCTCCACCTCCTCCTAAGAAGTCTCCTCCTCCACCATACTACTACCATTCTCCACCACCACCGGTGAAATCTCCTCCTCCACCATACTACTACAATTCTCCACCTCCTCCCAAGAAATCTCCGCCATACTACTACAATTCTCCACCTCCTCCCAAGAAATCTCCGCCACCACCATACTACTACCATTCTCCACCACCACCAGTTAAATCTCCTCCTCCACCATACTACTACCACTCACCACCAGTTAAATCTCCTCCTCCACCATACTACTACCACTCTCCACCACCACCGGTGAAATCTCCTCCTCCTCCGTACTACTACAATTCTCCACCTCCTCCCAAGAAATCTCCGCCATACTACTACAATTCTCCACCTCCTCCCAAGAAATCTCCGCCACCACCATACTACTACCATTCTCCACCACCACCAGTTAAATCTCCTCCTCCACCATACTACTACCACTCTCCACCACCACCGGTGAAATCTCCTCCTCCTCCGTACTACTACAATTCTCCACCTCCTCCCAAGAAATCTCCGCCACCACCATACTACTACCATTCTCCACCACCACCAGTTAAATCTCCTCCTCCACCATACTACTACCACTCTCCACCACCACCGGTGAAATCTCCTCCTCCTCCGTACTACTACAATTCTCCACCACCACCAAAGAAGTCTCCACCACCACCATACTACTACCATTCTCCACCACCACCAGTTAAATCTCCTCCTCCACCGTACTACTACCACTCTCCACCACCACCAGTTAAATCCCCTCCCCCTCCATATTACTACAATTCTCCACCACCACCGAAGAAGTCTCCTCCTCCACCATACTACTACCACTCTCCACCACCACCAGTTAAATCTCCTCCTCCACCCTATTACTACACCTCCCCACCACCACCTACACATTACTATCCTCCCCATCACCACCTCATTGTAAAGGTTGTCGGAAAAGTTTACTGCTTCAGGTGTTATGATTGGGAAAAGCCAGAGAAATCCCACGACAAGAAACATCTCAAAGGTAAAAACAATTCATAATTTCTTCAACATTTCTTTGTTTCTTTCTCATCATGCATGTCCCTCAATTTAGCTTATGGTTTCAGGTTTTTACAAAAATACCCTCCACCAAATACATATGTATAGACATAATATTAAAAGAGAGAAAAGACAAAAAAACGTGGAAGATTAATTAGATTAAGTGTTACTCCGTAATATATTATTAGTATTTGTTTTAAACATATGAAATTTTTTTTTTTTTTTTTAGAGTTAAGATTCGACTGATTAAATTAAAGATTAATTATTGAGCTAATTATTGATGAAAACAAATTTTATAATATGTAGAAACGGTCTTCGCTGGCAAAGAAATAAACTTTACGATTTTCAAAGCTAATAATTAAACATAAGACTTGTGTTAGTTTGCTGTAAATGAACATAAAACGACCAGTACACTATTAGTTAATGTAACCACTAACCACATTAAAATAATGTTAAATTAATCGTATTGGATGGTGACATTCTGATGAGATGGCAGGAATATTCTTCTAAAATAATAATAAAATAATAAAATACCTAGAATTTGAGTATTTATAGTGATTTTTATTTTCCCTCATTTGGTTATATGGATTAATAATTTTTTTTTAAAATATATATGGAGCAGGTGCTGTTGTTGAGGTAACTTGCCAGGCTGGTGAGAAGAAAATTAAGGCATATGGAACAACCAAAATTAATGGCAAATTTAGTGTGACTGTTGAAGGTTTTGAGTATGGAAAATATGGAGCAAACGCATGCAAGGCCAAGCTTCATGCACCACCAAAGTACTCTAAGTGCAGCATCCCCACAAATCTTCATTGGGGTATTAAGGGTGCTAAGCTCAAAGTGAAGTCGAAGACCGACTATGAAGTTGTTCTTTATGCGAAACCGTTTGCTTATGCCCCGAAGACTCCTTATGAAGAGTGTGAGAAGCCGAAGCCTAAGCCAACTCCTGCGCCTTACTACTACAAGTCTCCCCCTCCACCATCTCCCACTTACGTTTACAAGTCTCCGCCACCGCCTCATTATTATTACAAGTCTCCACCCCCGCCAACACCAACTCATCCTCACCCACCTTACGTTTACAAGTCACCGCCACCACCATCACCTAAACCTGCACCGGTTTACTACTATAAGTCTCCGCCACCCCCATCACCTAAACCTGCACCAGTTTACTACTATAAGTCTCCACCGCCACCTTCACCCACACCGGCACCACACTATTACTATAAGTCTCCTCCTCCACCATCACCAAAGCCTCATCCTCCTTACTACTATAAGTCTCCACCACCACCTTCACCCACACCGGCACCACACTATTATTACAAATCTCCTCCACCACCATCACCAAAACCCCATCCTCCCTACTATTATAAATCTCCACCACCACCCTCACCATCTCCCCCACCACCTTACTATTACAAATCTCCACCACCACCATCCCCATCACCTCCACCACCTTACTACTACAAGTCCCCTCCTCCACCATCTCCATCACCGCCTCCTCCATACTATTACAAGTCTCCGCCACCACCATCCCCATCACCACCCCCACCTTACTACTACAAGTCTCCACCTCCACCATCCCCGTCACCTCCCCCACCTTACTACTACAAGTCACCACCTCCACCATCTCCATCACCTCCACCACCCTACTACTACAAGTCCCCACCTCCACCATCACCATCCCCTCCTCCACCCTACTACTACAAGTCTCCACCTCCACCATCTCCATCACCACCACCACCTTACTACTACAAGTCTCCACCTCCACCATCCCCATCACCTCCCCCACCTTACTACTACAAGTCCCCACCTCCACCATCACCATCCCCTCCTCCACCCTACTACTACAAATCTCCACCACCACCATCCCCATCACCTCCTCCACCATACTACTACAAGTCTCCACCTCCACCATCCCCATCACCTCCTCCTCCCTACTACTACAAGTCCCCACCACCACCATCCCCATCACCTCCTCCACCCTACTATTACAAGTCCCCACCACCACCATCTCCATCACCTCCACCACCTTACTACTACAAGTCCCCACCTCCACCGTCACCTTCTCCTCCACCACCCTACTACTACAAGTCTCCACCACCACCATCCCCATCACCTCCACCACCATACTACTACAACTCACCACCTCCACCTTCGCCGTCTCCTCCACCACCTTACTACTACAAGTCCCCTCCTCCACCTTCGCCGTCTCCTCCACCACCTTATTACTACAAATCTCCACCACCACCATCTCCATCTCCTCCTCCTCCCTACTATTACCACTCCCCTCCTCCACCATCACCATCTCCTCCCCCACCATACCACTACACTTCACCTCCACCACCGGTGAAGTCTCCTCCTCCACCTGTGTACATTTATGCTTCTCCACCACCACCAACACACTACTAGACAATCAAAGCTCATCCACTCTCCATGGTCAGTCATGTAAGTTACACAGTTATATATATATCCATTACTCTTATTACACTATATTACCATAATTCAGATTATCAACATTCCAATAGTTCTCTAATTACATTTGCATTCTTCTCAATTTTGCAGATTCCGGTTTAGTGGCAGCAATAAGTGAAGGCTTCAAGAGGCGAAGAATCAAAGAACAATCAGATGAGGCATTTAATTCATTCAATAATAAGGTCTTGAATATTGAACTCCAAAGCTCATTGCCCTACACATTGGACCAGTTGGCTTCTTCTTCTCTAGTGGCTTTCGTGCACGTTTTGTTTCTTGTGTCATCACGTGGGAGTGGATTGTTGAATTTCTTATTTAATAGCAAATCCAAATAATTAGCATAATTTATTCCTCTGCTGTATAGGGATGTGCTTGTTTGATTCAATTTGAATTTGTTATAATATATGGTCAGATATTTCTTTGTACTCTTTCGTGCTTTGTGCCATCAAATCTATACACTACAATAATTATACATAATGTGTTTCTATTTGCAATTTAATTTCTTTCTTTAAAATTTATTTTCATCCTACTTTCTTCCGACTTACCTTAACAATCAAAACGACTAATTAAGAGTGTATAATTAAACATTTTAACGCTCCATTATGAGTAAAGGGAAGTCACATTAAATGGTACAAAAAATTTAATAGTAAATGTTAACTAGTACAATGTTCATAACAAATCTTTATGAAAAGTATTCACACAAACCCCCACATAATTTTTTAAAGCAGAATTCATAATACTATATATATAAAAGTTACTTTTTTCCTTTTAAAAAAAAAACTCTATACATAAATAATTATTTTCAATCTCCAATTCCAATCGACAACATTTTGCTATTAAAACTTAACCTTGACTACTATGTAAAAATAAAGAAATAAAGTTACGCATCCGTTACTAACTATAGTTTTTGGCATAGTGTTAACGATTTGATCCTGACAATTAGTATCAGGGTACATGAATTATTGGGCATCATGCAATTGAGACATATATATAACATAATGTTTGCACATATTTTTCTAAATTGATTATTTTTTTTAAAAAAAATTATTTATTTTGAAAAACTCTCTCAATACTTACTACATGTTAATTTTTACTTTTGATGACAATACACAGAATAATCGATTGCTATAATAATTACATACCTTCTCAAAGTAAAAGTTAACTTTATTTTTCTCAAAAGTTGTTTTTTTTTAAAACTTTATACCATGTGAGGACACACTTTGTTGGAAAATGCTTAGCAAATATATGTATAATGTATTCTCTTCTTTGGACTTTGAATTGTTTTTTAGTCTACATACGCAACCTGCTTTTCTTCATGTACTTCCACTTGCCTTACGCAATTCAATTTCAATATAACTTTTTCTTATAAAAAATTAATTTAAGAAAAAAAGGTCAAAGATGATATGTTATTTTCAATCCATTCCACAATTACACTACCTAATTAATAAACGTTTTCAATTGTCGTGACTAATTAAGCAAAAGATACTAATCATACTTCATGCATCACCATTCAATTATTAGTCTACTGAACTTTACTTGAAAGTTCATAGGCAAAATATAATTAATTATATTTCAAATAAACTTCTCTCGTGTTACATGTACGTTTCTATCATTTCAATTAATTGATTAATTAGTGTTTTTAAGTGTTATGGTTAAAACACAAAATATGTACTCACATTTTCCGAAACTTTATTAAGGATAAAAATGCATGTGTACTACTTGTCATTAAAGGTGTGCACTGAGTAAATTTCGCCACCAATTTAGATTCATTGTTAATTGACTTAAACCAAGAAAGTTAAGGTTTGAACTCATGACCTTGTAGTTACAAGTTTGCACTAGTACATAGCAAAACATCAGCTACATTTGTGCAAGTATAGCGGATGTGGGTGACGCAGAAAGGCCTAGGCTTTCCGCGACAGTTAATTTGTTAGGGTGTCGCGAAAAGCATAAGATTTTTTTTAGAAATAATAATAATAAAGACTTTCCCTGACACCCTCTTTGGAGAGAGTGTCGCGGAAAGTTTTTTGTTTAAATAAAAAAAACGAAATTAAAGACTTTTCGCACACTTTCCCCCACTGAAGATAGCATATATTAATATAGTACTTTATAATCTTGCGAAACTTAAGAGAAGTGGAGATAGCATATTAATGTGACACGTACACAAGTAAATGAAGTAATTTTCCTATGAAATGTAACATAAAGCTAATTGAACGCATATATATATATATATATATATATATATATATATAATTCTAATGTTACATTACTTTAAAAACAATGTTAGACAACAAGAATTAAACATTTTTCAAATGTAAAATTTGTTGAGTTTATATTGATTTTCATACTTTTTTAACGTCTAATCACCTATTTAGAATAATAATAGAGTGTCATCACGCTAGATAGTGATCACTCATTTGAAATAGTAATAAAGTGTTATTATACAACATAGTAAATTGTTGTACGTGATTCTCATACATTAATTATTCTTAAACTTATCTTTAATTGCTGCAGGACTTAATTAAGTTTAGAAATTCTATTTCCATTAATTACCTTAATACAGTGATTTATATCGTGCAATGTTTGGTTGGATTATTTATTATTTTATGTGGCTGATTGAGATATATGGATAAATATTTAAATATTTTTTCCTGGACAGTACACATACTTATAACACACGACGGATCACGAGCATTGAAATTTTTGCATATCTCTGTGTACTAAAATCAAAATTATTATAAGTTGGATGTGACACTCACCTGTTATCTGAAATTCTTAAATTCCCCATTAATTGAGGATACATTCATACATATGGGGACTGCTGTCTGCCAGCCGCCGGGTTTCCGGTCAGTTTTGCCAGCAACATTCGACATTTCGTATATTATATATATATACTAGTTTTATACGCGCATTGCGTGTATGGGTTAATACCCAATGTTTATATTTAAATAAATATTTGAAAGTATATCAATGCAAGATTATATAGGAGAAGTTTATACATGGGTAATTGAATGTGGAATTTTTTTATTTAAATATCTAACTCAAAGTATATGAATCCAAGATAATATAGAAAATTCATTATAATTATTACTAAAATAAATGTTTGCAACCTTGTAAAATCGATAGTCTAAATATTTGGTCTAAAAATGATAGTCTAAATAAATACTACTTTTCATTTGAATTTTTCTAAGTGTTATTAATTCTGTTTTGAGTAACATTGTCATTGTCTTCATCTTTACTATTTGTTCTCTTACTTTTTGTTGGTAGTGTGTTATTTGCAATTCGGTTATTGTTGGTAGCATAGATGACAACGCCATGCAATGAGATTATGATATAGGAGCTATAGACTTTCCTTTAGGTGTTCTGCTTGGGGTTCATTTGGTTCAACCATTATTGCTGAATGAGTTATTGTGGATAAAGAAATCCCTAGTTTAAGAAAAAAAAGATTAAATAAATTAATAAATATTTGAAAATTTAAAATATTATATATTCCAAAGATATTAAAAGGTAGTTTCTCGCTTCAATTTGATGGGTAATGGGTTATTTGAGTACTTTCATTGTCAACAAATCCTCAAATAGTTAATATGATTGGTTTCAAACTATTCTTTTTTATTTTTTTCATGGTATTAAAGAAATACATATGTATCATTTTTTGGTATAACTACTAATTTATTTAATTCAATAAGAGTAAAATAGAGCGATTCCGCTTCAATTTGTTGGGTTATTTGAGTACTCTCTTTGTCAACCAATCCCCAAGTAGTTAATATAATTAGATTCAAATTATTTTAAAATTTATTTTTCATAGTATTAATAAAATACTTGGTAAATAAATATATAACATTATTTTGTACTATAACTTTGATATTTAATTACAAGATATTGTAAAAAAATAAGATAATGGACAATGTAATGAATATCAATTGATAAATTTGAATGTAAAGAATCTTTGCATGAGAGAAAATAAAGACAATATAACTAATGAAATTATTTCTCTTATTTAATTTAATTTTTTGATAATGAATAATTTTTTCAAATAAAGGTATTGTAGACACATAATTCTAAATTAAAGAAATACATATTTATCATTTTTTTTGTTGTAGCTACTAATTTATTTAATTTAATAAGAGTAAATAGAGTGATAAACTTAATTATGTCAAATTTGATTGAGATAAGGTTCGAACCTAAGATCTTTCTTATAGAAATTAATGGGTAAGTTAAAAGTTAACGGAATATTAACGGAGAAGAGAATATTTAACGGAAAACTTAACGGATAATCATAAAAGTAAGGTTAAATTAGGTAATCTCTATTAATAATATTAATTCGAATTATCTTAACCATCTATTTGATTAAATAATTCATCTGAACCATCTATTGACTGCCACTTTTTCTACCCATTTTAGGCCTAACTCAATTTTGGCTCTTATTAATATAGTAGATATATATATATATATATATATATATATATATATATATATATAGGGTCATAATCAGGTGTCGATTTGTTTTCAAACAACCAAGGTGGCGTTCATTCAATCAAATCTTTTAGCCAGCTTCAAAAGGCGAAACTCTCGTCGTAGTTTGGCGACCGGCCACCCTTTAACGTGCGGTCAGTGCGACCGCACCACTATGTATACAAATATACACTACTCAATGTTAGAAAATACACCACACAAATATGTATCATTAGGTACGCATCATAAAAAAACATACCACTAGGTATGCAAATATACACCACATAGTGTTAGCAAATGCATCATTAGGGGCAGGGGAGTTATGGTGCATTATTTTGGGTGTGTGGTGTATTTTTTGGTGTTTTTTTGTGTATTTTCATTGTGATGCGCTTTCTAACATTGAATGATGCGAACCGCACCGACCGCATGGGAAGGCGCAACTACATTTGAACAAATTTATACACACACACACACACACACACACACTAGTGTTTTATCCATGTTATTCATAGAAAGAAAATTATATAGTTACAAAAATAAATTACAATTTAGAAAAATGAAAATATATTAAAATGTATAATATAATAATATAGTTAAACTATCACCTCTTGAACTCACAACCTCTCATTTAGGAGTGCAACTTGGTGTCACTAGACCACAAAATCTTGGCAACTCATATATTTAATTACATAATAAAATATAAAAGATTAAAATATTCTTTATATACGCATTTGACTATTTATGAAATTTACATAATAAAATTTATTCTATTTAAAATATTAAAATTTTAATTATTTAAATAAATTGTAATTAGTTAGAATAAATTATATCTATAATATTTTTAAGAAATGTATATCAATAATATCTATACTCTCTATTTACATCACATTCTATGAGCATTAAATTATCATATTATTAATTAGATATTTGAAACATATTATAAGTAGTTTATTTTATGCTAAAAATATACCTTGACTTTACTAAGTTGTAAAAATTGCTAAATTTTATAAATATTAATTTAGAACTATATATATATATGTGTGTGTGTGGGTGTGTGTGTGTGTGTGTTTAAATGTGGCTACTACTTTCCGTGCAGTCGTGCCAGAATCGTTGGATGAGATCAGATCCAATAGATGGAAATTAATGCAAATGGTAAAAAAAAAATGCGGGGGTAATTTTGTAATGTTATCGATATTGTATGTTTCGGTGGTGCATTAAGTGCTGTTGAGTGGTGCACTTATGAATGCTCTGTGGTATACCACCAAGTGGTTGACATGTGGTGCATTTATGAGTGTTATGTGGTGCACTGATGAGGGTTCTGTGTTGCACCATCAAAATGGAAAAAACGTTGTGGGTTCAATAGATAATATTTTGACTACTGAGAAGCGGGATAAATAATATGTCGATCGCTTAGAAGCGAGATAGAAATATGTCAACCGCTGAGAAGCGAGATAAATAATATGTCGACCGCTGAGAAGCGAGATAAATAATATGTTGACCTCTAAGAAGCAAGATAAAAATATGTCGACCACTGAGAAGCGGGATAAATAATATATCAACCGTTTAAAAGCGGGATAGAAATATGCCGACCGCTAAGAAGCGGGTGATAGGTGCTAATTTATGTATATTTCTCCTCCTTTCACTAAGTCATTTTGTTTATAGATCATTCCAAATTCATGAGAATTAGTGCTTATTTGTGTTATTTTGCAAGGAGTTTGGATTTGTAAGCAAAGATGACTATTTTCATGCATTTTGGAGGAAATTAGAGTCAAAGGGAGCATTTTGGATGCATTTGGAGTCAATGGGAGTCAAGGAGAAGCTATGGAGATGGATGCAACACTTCCAAAGGAGCCTAAGAGTAGTATTTTCAATGGTTTTGATCATATGGACAAACCAAGGAAAAAGTGGAACAAGTGCCAAAAAGCTGAAATTCTCGCATAGATCGGTCACTATTCGGTATTTGGACGATATCCGGCCTAGAAATATTCAAATTGAGTGATTCTTAAACCATTGGAAAGAAGACTCAAAGGGCTACAACTCTTATGAAGACATTAAAGCTTAAAAAGGAAGCCAAATGGGTCAAAATCGTCCAAATTTACAGATTTCATCTAAATCTGTCTCTGTTCAGTATTTTGACCATATCTCAGTCTAGGAATGTCGAAATTAAGTTATTCTTGCGCCATTTGAAAGACAACTTGAAAGAATACAACTTTGTTGAAAACCACAAAGGCTAATAAAGTGGTTTTGAGGTGAAAATTAATCTAGAAGTCAAAGCAATTGCACAGAATTCTGCTTACAGCGAAAAATGCACTGTAAATCGGCAAAAAAGACACGGCCACCTACACAGGCCGTGTAGGTGGCCGTGTGACACCTGCTCTGTTTATATTTAAGCTTGTTTTGAGCATTTTCAACTTGGTTTTGACCCATGGTTGAACCCTAGGCACTCCCATTCACTTCTTTTCATATTTTTAGGTTAGATTAGGCTTAGATCTATGTTTTTAACACTTTTGGAGCTTGTAATCTTGGATTTGAAGCTTGGATTTCAAGATTCTACCACTCATTTTAATAGAGAAGCTTTATTTCCCTTATCTCTTTTCTTTTGTAAGATTTATGTTTATAATTGTACTTTTATGTTCTTTATGCTATTTAATCATGAATAGTTAGTTTATGAGCTTGAGTTAGGGTTGTATTATCTATTTTGATGACATTTTAAAATACACATGATATTGTCTATAAGTGCACACAGTCGCCAGACCGCACTAGGAATTAATTCCAAATTAGACCTTCATTGTCTTCAAACTAAATATTTACATGTGATATTTTCTTTGGAGAAGGATAAGCTTATATTATTTTGAAGAAAAAAATCAAATGTAGGCCCCTTGAGATATGAAACACAAACTAAAAATTCAGATGTGATATTAGTTGTCTTTGGTAGATATATCTATTCAATTGCGGATCCCAGCACTCTAGGCCTACGCAAACAGATAGCACGACGATGAATAAATATGGTAGAGTTTTCTAAACTTCAAACCTTGTTCAAAAGTAGACAAACATTTCCAAAACCATTAATTTCCCATGGATTTAAACTATTCCCAAAATCATCTTAAGAGACAATGTTGTCAACCTCAATCACTTATTATCAACTACGTAATTTCACCTTAACGGTTCAGGTACACCCACGTTCGCTCCGGGAGACACGGGAGCTGGCCCAAGGAGAATCATCACTTATGCGAATCGAACCTAGATTCTCCCGAAATTCTTTCCCACAAAGAGAACTCACTTGCCACTTGAGGTACCTCATTGGGTTAAGTAATTTCACCTTTATTACTTTCTCTGATTTACTTCTCCTTTTTTATTCTTAAGTTAATTAAAATATATAGCATAAAATTTCTTTCTTGTAAAATTCTGTGCCAACTAATACTTTTATTAGGGGAAACTCCAATCAAGTTGTTCAGAGTGTTAACTTAGTAAGCACAAGGTTACAAATTTGACTCCTAACCGAAGTGGTATATTGACTTTCTTGGTTTGAGTTGGTCAGTTATGAACCACCTAAGTTAGTTTGGTCAGTTATGGGCAGGGTTTACCTAGTACACACCTCCGAAATGTGTTGGGATTTAATTTCCCTTCTCACTCAAAAAAAAAAAGAATAATTTTTTATTTTTATATATTTTTCCACTCTCCAATGAAATGTGTTGGATGTAATACGTTTTTAGAATCACGTGAAATATTTTTATTGTGCTTATTTCAATCTTCCAGGTTTCCTTCCTATTATGTTAATTTCTTCAATTTTTTATTCTTCATTTCCTATTTTAAAGTTTAGAGTGATTTACAAATAAATGCATTTTTTTAACTTTTTTTATAGAAAATTAAAAAATTTGTCTGTTTAATAAAGACGATCAAATGCATCTCATGGAAACTAAAAGACACAACATAATGTCATCATCATTGGGCAGTGAGAGTCATACAAAAAACTTAAACAATTCGCTAAAGTAAATTAATTAATATTATATATATAAATTAATAAATGTGAACGTTACAATTCAAAGATTCCAAAACAATGCCATATGCCCATATGGTTAATAATAATAATAATAATAATAATAATCATGTCCCATTTCATTTGTCTTACTTACTATTCATTGGTCAAATCAGCTCTTTCTTCTTTGTTTATTTTCTTTAGTATTTTTTTTACTTATTTTAAAATTTGATTTTTTGTGTTTAATAGTAATTTTAGTGTAGTTTTTAAATATATAAATTTTGTATACTAATATTAAACTTAAAATTACAAAAATTTGGATTAAAAATAACTTCAGTCAAACAGCTTATTAACCTAACCAGACACATCAAATGGGACGGATGGAGTAATAATAATAATAATAATAATAATAATAATAATAATAATAATTAATAAAAAGACATAAACACATGATCGATAAGATGATTTGTTTGGGGATTGTTTGATTGTGAACAAGTGGAAATTGTTATTGAAGAAAGAGTAGTTGAAGACATGTGATGGGTTGGAGAAACCCTTCTTCCAAATTAGTATAACAATATCGATGGAGCAGGTGACAATCACCATCCAAAATATTTTATTTTTTTTTTAAAAATTGCCATTTTCTTCTCTATGTTAAGATGAAATCGTGATTTATAAATAAAGGAGACAGCTAAAATAATTATTGTTTAGAAAGGGAGAAGATGCTTTTTAAATTCTTAATTATGTAGCTATAATCTTTTTAATTCATATCTTCAAACTGTTACAAAATACACTTTTAACTTTAATTTATTAAATAAAATTATTATTTTTGTCCATTTGAGCAATAAAACAATAAACCTCTATTAGCAACAACGACAGCAATAATACATTGACATGTGGTTCTTATCCCCCAAAAATAATTGCTAATTAGACATGGAATATGAGGCAAATTGCAATACAGGTTTACATGCAGTTCCATTGTGAGGGGTAAAAATGGCAACTCTTTTCTTCTTTTTTTTTTTTTTTTTATAGTAATAGGCCTATTCCGGGGAATGCTATGTCATTCCAGACCTATTCCACGAACCAAATATGCAGTATGGAATAGCATTTATATTCTCTCCAAATCCATTCCGTGAACCAAACGTACTGTAAGGGTCATTCATACCCTGACTCGACTGATCATTTGGGAGGATGTCACACTGTCATTGTTGAGTTTCTAACTTTGATTTTTTTTTCAAATAGTATTTACTGAACCAATGAACTAAGTCCGTGGGTGCAAATGTCGTGGGGGCAAATGTGGTTTATATTTATTAGCCCCATTGGGTGTGGTTGTCCCAATGGTCCCAAACTACTTATAATCAAATACTTATACTACGTACTTATTTTTCAAATCTGATTTAGGTACATAAACACATAATTTCACAACACAATATGATACCAAAATTCATAACATAAGACACAATTACTAATTTGTTTCAATTACAAAATTCATACTCTTAAAGTACAAAATTTTATAACACAACATACAAAAATTAACAACATAAGATCGATACACATGTACCAGGGTCCACAGTAAACTGTGAACCCTGGTTGATTTTGGGTTGTTATCCCGTGGGCCCAGGTCTGGGTCCACCTTGCAAGGTGGACCTGGGTCTACATTCACATACAGTATACTCTACATTCACATACACTATACTCTACATTCACAATTTGTAAACTCCACATTCACACATTACAGGATTATATGTTTAGTAACTATATTACCACTGTTATGCATTCACACATTCAAAACTCTATATTCACAGGTCCTATACTCCATATTCACAACTTGAGAACTCCACATTTACACATTACAGGGCTACAAGTTGCTAGAACTTCTTAACTCTATTACAGATTCACACATGCATAACTCTACATTCACGATTTCTATACTCCATATTCACAATTTGAAACCTCCACATTCACACATTTCTGAGCAACTCTACATTCACACAATCATAAATCTACATTCACGATTTCTATACTCTACATTCACACTTTGAAACCTCTACATTCACACATTTTTGGACAACTCTATATTCAGCAATATGTTTACTAATTAAAGGAAAAAAGAAACAAAAAAAAAACAAAAAACAAAAACGACGTAGTTTTGGACACAGATCCACCTTGCAAGGTGGACCTGGGTCCACAGCATAATTTGCCGTTGATTTTGGGGTGGGGAAGGGGAGTGTTAGTTGGGAGCAATGGGCCAGACATGCACTTGTAACTCAGATTTTGTAACTATTGTTTTTGACTTCTTTACAATTAATTCTTTTAATTTCCCTTTTAATTTAATTATTTATAAATAAAAATTCTTCAACACTAATCTTTATCGATATTCGGTACATTAATAAGTGCATAGCAAATATTAACCTATGGTTTAGGCGAATAATTTTGGTTCTTTTTAAACAATCATTCAACTTTAAGTTAATGAATATTTTTAAATAACATCCAATAGTAGCTCTCTCAATTATTTAATGTGATTTTTTCTTTATAATGAAAAAATAACCTTTTTTGAAAAATAAAAAAATAACTTAATTATAATTACAAGTATTTTATTTAAATGATAAATGTTTAATAAATATAATTATTAATTATTGGTATTTTCATTTTTAGTCCCATGATTGACACAATAGAATTACTATGAAGAAACAGCTTTCGGACTCAACAAGGTTTCAAATTATAATTTGGGAAAATGACACTTTTTCCCCCTATGTTATATGCTTATAGCAATTTTTCTCCCTGTGTTATTAAAGTGGCTGTTTTCCCCCCTCAGTTATTTTAAAAGTGGTAGTTTTCTCCCTTGTAATGTTAAATTGACATTTTTGCTCTTAAAAATAACTATTTCATTTATTTTTATTCTCCAATCGATTGTTACTAATATATATGGAAGATCACAGTTCAATACGAACCTAATCGAACACTGTAGCAATTGAACTTAAATAGTATAGACGGTTACGGTTACGATTCAGAACCGAAAAAATAAAATAAAATAATTGTTAAATTTAGACTATTTTTAAATAAGAAATAAAATTATAAAAATAAATAAATAAATAAATACATAAGTTTTGATTGGCTGTTCAAAATCAAAATTGGAATCGAACCGTACCGATTTATCAAAATAAGTGTTTGATCATTTTCACTATATATGACTGTGGCTAAGTTCCGGTTCATGGTTCAAAAATTATTTAATTTTAAATTTTTCGGTTCTGAATCGTAACCAGAACCGTCCATACTATTCCGGTATGATTGTTATAGTGTTTGGTTAGGTTCGAACCGAATCGTGATCATCCATACATATAAATAATAATTTGTTGGAGAAGAAAAATAAATAAAATAATTATTTTTAAGGGTAACAATGTCAATTTAACATTTCAGGGGGGAATTGTCACTTTAATAACACAGGGGAGAAAAATGCTGTATGTACATAACATAGGGGGGAAAAGTATCATTTTCCCTTATAATTTTTCAGTTTGCTTCAAATTATAATTGTTCACTGTACTTATTTAATACTCAGAGAGTCAGAGACCATAAATATCACTTAAGTGTCATCAAAAACTAATTTAGTCTACTATACTTACAACTAAGAAATTAAATATAACTAAAGAATGTGTGGTAGCCAAAGACCTTGTGGTTTAGTGGTACTCGGTATCCTGGTTTACACTCCCACATGGATGATGGGGGTGGGTTCAAGCCTCAGTGGAGCCTTCAGTAGTACTCAAAAAATAGTGAATGTGTGTTTTTCTCGTCACCAAAAATGAAAATCTAACTAAAATTGTCATTTTCACTAAAATTTGAATTTTAATTACTATAACGTACACACCTTTGATAATATTTTACATAAATGGAATATATGTTACCCTAATATAATGTATCACTATTATGATGTGAAATTTTACCACACATACTCGCATTTGAGCAAATTCAATTTTTAATCATCAATTATTGTGAAATTATCACACTTAATTCTATTATTTTAATTTTGTTTCATTATATCCTTGGTTTTCATTTGTTTGCTGCAATTAGTCATCCATTTAAATTTTTGTCATTCAACATTTTAATAAAAGATGCATGGCTAACATGTAATTTTATCATTCAATAATTAAAAGAGTTTATGAAAGAGAGAAAATTACATATTAGGGAAAGAGACTTGAATGATGAAATTCAATATTAGCCCTCTTTAGAGCATCTCCACCGTAACGGTAGTTTTTTTAGGAATTCTTCTGCTAGTTTGGAAGAGAGTGAGAGTGAGGTGGAAGGAAGAAAAGAGATGAGAAAGAAGAAATTTAATTTGTAGGAATACAAGTTTTTTGTGGGTACCACAAGGAAAAAAAACTTATGAATGGTTTGCGCTCAGCCCACCGGACACACCAAGTAGGCTCTTTGGATGCCTTTTTTGTTTTTTGTTTTTTTTTTTGGTTTTTTTCCTATCTTCTTTTTTCCCTTTTTTTTTCATCCTTCTCTCTCATATTGACTAAAAAACTTGAACAAAAAACTCCACTCTTGGGTTGCTCTTATTAAATGTTGAAATAACAACAATTTAAATAGAGACTAATAATTGTGACAAGTAAATAAAAGTCAAAGATGTAATGGAGTTTTAATAGAGCACTATGACTAAATATAATGCGGCAATATCACAATAGTCGATAACTAAATGCAAAATTTGCTCTTCTCATCTTTATTCATCACTTTCTAACATGTTAACGGTATACTAATCATCAGTTTTGAAAATGATCCACTTTTTTATTCCATTCCCTTTCTAATTGTTTACAACGATACCTACGTAACGATGGTAAATAAATAGTATATTCCTACAAATCTACAATGAGTTTTCTATTTCCTTGAAGACCTTGACTTATGACAATATCTTTATATGAGCTGTAACCTTCCCCCTTGGCCATTACTCACCCAATAAAGTCTAGCTAGCAAGTAGCAGCAGCCTCTCCTCAACCACTCCTACGTTACTATAATTAAACCTCATCTACATCGGACTTTTCTTAATGTCCTCCTCGTAGCTTAGGACAAAAGGGATTACACAACACGATTGCGACTTTCACTAACTTCCCTATTCTTGTTTCCTAGTGGCTGCTAAAATATGTAGTAGCTAGCTACGTACTACTTGGGGATCAATATATCTAATTTTCTTATCTAACGGTCAAAAAGTTGTTATCCCTAATCATTTACCGTGCATTGCATGCACTTTCCTCATCACATCACGCAATGTGTGTTTTTGGCCATCTTACTCAACAATTATTGTACTTATATTTCATCTTAGTAATCAGTGATGTAGTTTTAAATCTTGTAAAGATCCCCTAAAAATAGCTTAATTGTATACAATTATAATGCTCTATTTTTTTTTAAGTACTATTGACTGTATTACAACAAAGTAGTATCTGTTTTATATATTTTCTCTATATTTTGCAATCCAAGAGTCAATGCCCCACCATCAGGGTTCAATCTTGTGGCCTTCTCTCTAGGAGATCAGAGCCACAGACGTGTCATATATGAGTACAAGGTGCTTGGCTTCTATTTATTTATTTAAGATATTATTATAAGATTTTTCTACAATGCATTTTATGCTCTCTTTTTTTTTTTCAAAAATAGAAAGAATGATACATTTTGTCCATATTGAGAAAAAAAAAAGTGATATTTAACAAAAATTACTTCAATTTTATGTTTAACAAATTAAAAAATAAACATAAGAGTAAAAAAGTATACATTGTCTTATTTTATCTGTCTAATTCAATTAATGAGAATTGATTCAAATTATTTACAATTTACTTTTTTGTAATATTTGATTTAGTATTAGTATATACTTCATCTATATATCTCATTTTGTGTCTGATTTAGTTAACAGACAGAAGTTATTTACTATTTCATTTTTTTAATAGTAAGGTTAGTATTAGTATATGAAATTTATAATTTTAGAAATTACATTAAAATATTTTTTTTTGAAACATTGAAAATACTATTAAGCACAAAAAATTAAATTTAAAAATTATATAAAAATACTAAAGAAAATAATCAAAGAAGAAAGAGTTAGTTTGATCAATAAATGACACACATAACAAGTAAAATGAGACATATAGAATAAAATTTATGTATTTAGAACTACATTAGAATTACAACTAAACTCACCAAAAATAAAACATATTTAAAATTTATTAAAAAACATTAAAAGAAAATAAGTGAAGAAAACAAAATTGATTTAACCGTGAATAGTAAAATTGAGAATATTAAATCCTAAACAAAAGAATAACAATATTTACTTGGCAAGATTGGATGGCGTAGATATGTGCGATCTTATCCTATCCAGCGTTTTGCTTTTTCTTTTTCTCTGCCTCAGTTTGACCAAATTAAAAAGCATTAAATAAAAACGTGTGGGTAATGTTGCTGGAAGCATAGGGACGAAGACTTGGCAACACCAATCATCTTAAATAAATTATTGAACTTATATTTATATATTAATTCAATTCAAATAATCGTACAATGATTAAGGTGATGTAGTGGTGTACTACAAGTTGGCGACAATTCTTCATCCAATCAATCATGTTTCATCATTCCTGCTTTAATTTGCCAGATTTTTCATCGAGACTTCACCGATAGTTCATTTGATTTCTGAATAATAAATTATGAACAAGGATACAAATTTTAACAGTTGCAGTATGAAAAGGACGCTAAGTTATCATGATTTATCATTTTCATAAATTCTGTTATGTTAGAATGTAAAGGTCCTTAAGGCGAAGAATTTCACATTTTGTGGGAAATGTTTATCACGGAGAGTAAAATTCTAATTATTAATGCATTGAATAAACGGTTATTAGACTTGTGATGATAAAATTTAAATAGTTAAAAAGTTTTATGAATGAAGTAATAATTTTTTTGAAATTGGAAGCAAGCAAAGGAAAAGGTTCATAGTTATGCACAAACATGATTGAATTCGAGCAATTTGATTCATTTGGAGTTCCACTATAACATCCCTCTTCTTTCCCTCTACTCCACAATATGAATGAATAACAATGGATTAAATAGGCGAATTTTTTATTTTCACCGATTCAAATGTGTGATGATTCGAAATAGTTATACTTCATATCTTCCAACAATTGATCAGTAATGTTTAATGTAATTGTAAGGTTAGAATTAAAGTTTGACTCTCATAAAGATTGCACCGTGTTTAAAAGTGTTGGACAAGGCATTCAATAAATGTACAAATCCAACTAAATCACTTCAAGATTTGCGTATTTTCAAAATACCCTTTCCCTCTTGCAATTATTCAACAAGCACTTCAAGACTAAAACAGGTGTCTTAGCTTTAATTGTATTTTTTGGACTTAGAAAATGGTAGGTTGAAGCAGTTATCGTCGGCGTTAAGCTTGAGTAATATACTTAGTTGCAATTATTAAATTTAATATTAATACATACACCCACACGTAGACTTTTGACACATTATTAACAAATATTGTGAAAGTAAAGAACTTTTAAACTCTAATTCAATTTTTTTACAAACAGAATATTCTCTTTGTTTTTGTGGTTAAATTCTGATCTTAGCCATTCCATCAAAATCAGCACAAATGGTGTTTTTGAATTATAAATCGTGTCACTGATGAGCTTGTGTTTTTTTATAATAGGATCAATTTTGAAATTGTTGATTTTATATTATTTCATATTTTTTGAAAAAAAATCACGGGTTTAACGTTTCACACTGAATACGTACTGATAGAAATTATGTTTTTATTTTTAATAGAGAATATTTGATCCTCGTTTAATTAAAGGTACTCTAAATAGTTACAACTTCATATGATTTATACTTGTAAGTTAAGTAATTATAATTTGTTAGTAGACAGTAAATAAAGGGGTTTAGCATAGTTTTCATTAAAAAAGTATATATGTGAGTAAGATTCAGCAATGAATGTTCACTTGAAAAGCAACAACGTGATCATGTTGAGCGTTAATATTAATCAAACAATTAAATTGCTTATATATGCGTACATGTGTTCAAATGTGAACCACTACACCGCTCGAAACATCTAGGCCCTTTGATCATACCTAGAATTAGGTTCAAATGTGAACCTCTGTTAACAAGTGAACTTGTGTATCTTTGTGCACCGTTGATCTTGTGGTTTATAATTTTTTTGACAAGGTAAATATGCATCATTACACCACTGCATCGGATGCACCACTACACCACTCCAAACATCTCGGCCATTTATTCTTTCATCCAAACGGTAGATAGGAGTTCACAAGTTCACACCCAGGTAGTGGTTCACACCAGAACTGGACTCCCAGGCCGGTTTTTTGATTTGCGAGGCCCTGTGCTAATAACTAAGTGATGCCCTATCAAAGTATAAATAAACTGTGAATTGAAGAAAAAATTGCAAAGAGAAAAATGCAAAAAAAAAAAACCTAATTCTGGGCCAATATAATCACAAATACATATACTAACTATTAGGCCAGGGCGAGTCTAGGGGCCCCCAAAATTTTGGGGCCCTGTGCGGTTGCACATCTTGCACGCCCTAAAATCCGGCCCTGCTGCGGCGGACCCTATATATATATACACTAAAAGATTTGATTCCAATAGTAAGATAACAAAAATATGCAAATAAACATGATAAGCAAAAGTCTACCATCAAACACCACCTAATATTTATTGAGAACCTTATATATGAATCACGATATAGTGTGTGATTTTGGCAGCCTCTATTTTCGTTTTCACACTCACGTTTCAATGGACCAATATGACTTCGCCAGTTTTGGAGCAATTCTAGTACTCCGTAATACTTTTATTACTACAACTAATGTGCTAGTGACATTTAACCCACTTGATCACTATTTTCTAATGTTGCTCACTTTGTGTAGCATTACCAAGACCACGGAACTGAGACTTTAACTAGTTTCGCTTCTAGTCTTTTTTTTTTTTTTTTTTTTTGAATGAATCAATGAGTTTTAAGTCAACTAATTGCTTTGCTGGCACGATATCACGCATTTAGGAATACTCTAAAGCTGTCTCTGGAAATTCATAAAGGCAAGAATCATAAAAAATGAAGCTAAAATTTGGAACCGAAAGTTTTCAATTTCATAACAAGTTGGTATCTTATTTTGATATTATAATAAAACACGCAATGTTAACTTTTAGAAATAATTTTAAAAGGATATGCAAACTTATGTACAATGTCAAATTCAAAGTTAAATATTTACTCTCATGTGAGTCTTGTCTCCTTTCAAAAAATAACAAGAGTACAGTTATTTTGGTTATATATTAATTAAATTCAGAAAAGAAGAAAAAAAAAAGTATCATTGAACCTTGAGGAAGAAAATAAGATACATGGAACTATGGAAGTCTTACTCTATAATAATACTCTTATACTTTAATTTATGGCATATTAACCATGATTAAATGGCAAAAATATCACTACCACCATGTGTACATTTCCTGAAGACAATTCACATATTTACACAAATATTCAGTATAGTAATGAATGAAATGTTTACATAACTGAACTAATAACAGTCACAATTCAAGAAAACCAAAAAATAAAACAAAACAAAAAAGCATCAATGCTACATAAATAAATATTTTGAACGGCATTTTACATTATCCTACATAAAGGTAGTTGTTAGATAAAATAAATGTGTACATTCATGTAGACATGAAAAGAAACACCCATGAAGATTCAATCTTTAGACCTCAAGAAACTATATTGAACGTAAAAAATGGAATCAAATCTTTAGACCTCAAGAAACTATATTGAACGTAAAAAATGGAATCATGACATTTATTGTTCGGGGGAGCATCAAGTGTAATAAACAGTGCCACAAAATTTTACACGCACATGTATAGTGTATATAGACCAAATGGAAGATCAAGTAACCTGAGGCAGTGTTGCCATCAATGCGACACTGAACAGAATAAATCAACACAGCATGTTGTCTACAGAACTTTTACAACTCCAAGAAATGACAACATAAAGCAACTGTAAGACCACCTCAGAAGAGAATTAGGATAGAATACTACATACCCGTATACCGAAAAAGTATAAATCTCCAAGTCAAATAACTCTCAACCCCAATACACCATCCTCTGGAAGCATCTTCAGATTAATATAACATGAATAATCTTTTCATTTTCTTCATAAAGGGTTGGGTAGACCTTATCGGTAGCCACCGCCATAGGGCTGTTGGCCATAGTAATTGTTCGTGCCAGACATAGGATTGTAACCTCCAGCTACGTTTGATCCGGGAGGGAATCCTGTAGGCTGTTGCATCTGCATTCCTGGTGTCATACCCATATTCATTCCCATGCCCATGTTCATTTGACTATTCATCCCCACCCCCATTCCCATTCCCATTCCCATTGGCTGGTTTACTCCTCTGAAACCTCCCATGCCCATGCCTACTCCAGGACCACCCATTGCCATGCCAGACCCAGGGCCACCCATGCCCATGCCCATGCCTGGGCCTACCATTGGATTTTGCTGAGGCCTAAAAGCACCAGCACCAGCACGACCAATTCCAGAGCCAGAACCCATTGCTTTGCCCATGGTAACAGTTGACATCACTGGCGTGGTTGTGGGCTTTTCCATCCTCTTCTCCTTGCGATTTATGGCATCAAAATCAACCCCAATATCTGCTAATGGATTTGTTTTAGCTGTGCACATAAAACATAATAAGATATAATTAGTTAACAGGGGAGAAAATTGAAACAAATTTGGCATAAATAGATGTCAGATGAGAACTTACGTCCAGAAATGTTCAAGTTAACCAGTCCTCGACTCAATGTATCAGTCCAAATTGTAGATTTTGTCTCAAACTTGTCTTTAGCTGGCTGAGAACTAGTAGTGAGAGAACCAGTAGAGGCAGAAGGAATAGGCTGCATGGCAGCAGGGGTAGTGTTTATTTGGATTTGTGATGATTGAGGTGTCACCTGTGAAGGTACTTGGACTCCTACAGTGGAAACATGGGGATTCATGGAGGCGGCAATTGGACCTGTACTGTAACCCCCATAAAAACTAGCATTTGGTTGTTGCAAGGACTGGCCTCCGGAAGCTTGAAACCCAGCCTGTGACAGAGAGCCCCCCTGAGGTGGAAAACCAGCAAGAGATGCAGGTTGACCACTCTGTGCCATAAATCCTGTCTGTGGTGTCTGGGCAGGTGGAGCTGGAAAGCCTGCCAGGCCAGTCATAGATGGAGATGGACTGGTTTGGGAAGAAAGGCCCATTTGCGGAACAGATTGACCAGTTTGAAAACTTGTCTGTGCCTGAAGTCCTGGCTGAGCAGAAAAACTTGTCACACCTGCAGCTTGACCAGGTTGAGCAGAATAACCCTGTAAAGATGTCGGGCCATTTTGAGATCCAAAACCTGTCTGAAGTGCAGGAGCAGCATGAGGTGGAAAACCCATCTGTGAATTATGTTGAGCAGCTTGAAGTGGAACTGTCTCTGGTGCAAGTTGGCTGGTTGGGACTTGATACTCAATAGGAGATGGCCCAGATGGTGGGAGAATATCAGCCAGTATATCAATTTCTTGGTTAGAAGTAGACAACTCATGCTGTGCATATTGTTGGTTGGTTGAATGAAGTGGTACACTGGAAGCATCTGATGGTGAATAAGATGCAACAGGAAGAGGTCCTCCCAAATTACCTACCATCTCTACCTTCTGGGAAGCTGGTGGAGGAATGTCAGGACTTTGAATTGAGGAAGTAAGAAAAGGTGCATGAGGTTGAGCAGCTATGTCATTGGAGGATAGGATAGCCTTGAAAGGTCCATCACCAAAAGGATCGTCAAAAGCCTACACGAGGAAGCATATTATTTTTAACTTGGTATATAATACATGAGTAGGAATTTTGGATATAAGATTCGCATAATGTAATATCTTTTACAACTGGGTCAGTTAAATTGTGGGTTATTTCCTTCTTCCTCTTCCTATATTTCCCCTCTTCTTTTTAATTTCTTGTTTGCATGTCTGTCAAAGGAAATCCCAACTTTGGATGTAAGGTTCATGTATAGCTTGTAGGACATCTAAAATCTGTTAGTTAACTTGTTCTCTCTTGGCCTGCTGTCAGTCTGATTTATTTATTTTTCCTTTAATCCAACTTTTACAGCTTGCACTCTTACAAGTGAGATGGACTTATTATTATATATGTGTTAATGCCACATGGGGTCCTCCGAATATAGTGGTTTTGCCACGTTTAGTCCTAACTTTCAAATTGACCATATGTGGTCCTTCGACTTTCAAATTTAACCATTTGTGGTCCAAATTAACCACCCATGGTCCTTCAACTTTCGAATTTAATCAGTCGTGGTCCTCTTGAAAGGACCATGGTTGGTTAAAATTTAATAGTTGAAGGACCATGGCTAATTAACTTGGACTACAGATGGTAACAATAACCACCCATGGTCCTTCAACTTTCGAAATTTAATCAATCGTGGTCCTCTTGAAAGGACCATGGTTGGTTAAAATTTAATAGTTGAAGGACCATGGGTGATTAACTTAGACTACGGATGGTAACAATTTGAAAGTCGAAGGATCACGGGTGGTCAATTTGAAAGTTTAGGACTAAACGTGGCAAAGCCACTATACTCGGAGGACCTCAAATGGTATTAACTCTTAATAACTAATTCCAAAGATACAAAAATCACCTCATAGACCAAATATAAGTGAACATTAGTCACTAGACAACAAAAATGTGAGGGGAAAAGTTAACTAGCATGCTTAGGAACGAAAATGCACAGATAAGAACATATTTTAAATCAAAACCAACCTGATTGGCAGCTGGTGATACAGCAAATGTGGGTTCAGAACTGGTTGTCCTAGGAGGATTACCATTGGATGTTGCATTGGTTGATTCAGCAGGCACAAGGGCTAATGCATTGGAGGAGAATGACTCAGATAGGGAGCCAAGTAGATCCATTTCAATGCCAGTGGATGTAGTTGGGGCAGAGGGAGCAGCTGTTGAAAAAATATTCAAATAAAATTCAGTATCTAATGCAAATAAGCACATTGTCATCAATAAGTCTACAGCTAAGACACCGCATAAGCATGCATCAAATTGCTTCACTACCAATATGTCAATATCTAAGGAGCCAGAAATGCTCTATCAAGGCTCAGCACTTAAAGAGCAGAAAATGTAGGGTAAGATGAAGATCACATTAGCAAAGTTTATTGAATAGTCAGACTCATATATTAGCATGTGCAATGAAGTCAATCTGAAAAACATAAGTGATGGCTAACCATTGTAGCACACAATTTACTAGCAGAAAATGCAAAGGAGGATGTCAAAACCAATGAGCAAATTTCCTGGGCTGAAGATCAGAGTAAGGCAGCTGTAAACAAACTTCTTTCCAGTTTCCTGAATTTGGACCATAACATAATAACAGCTGAGTAATTGGCCAATACTCCAAGCTCAATCTTCAACCCACATGGGCAAGAACATTACCGTTTAAATACAAGAACCCATCCAACCTTAAAACTCAAGCAAAATAACAAACAAGTACCAACGAAACCACCAACATTCAGTACAAAAGTTAAATTGCAGTAAATTTATAATGGGTTCTAAACAGAAAACAAAATTTAAACATCAATTTCAGACGTATGCGCTCTACCTGTAAAGGCAGCTCGGGGATCAAATTCATCAAAGCTATTAATATCCTTGTTTTCAGGTGCCAGAGCTGGTGGTGAGCCAGCAGAAGGAGTTGGGACAGGCACAGTGGTTTCTTGGCTTGGACTAGCACTTGAATGAGGAGATGATGATTTAGGAGGCTGTGCTGATGAAATTTCCCCGTCCCTTTTAATATTAAAAAATAGGGCTTAATCTATATTTTCCAAGAGGTAAGAAAACAGGTGAAGAGATAAAAAGAACGGTGATGCATTACAAGCATGCAATACCTTTCAATATGTGTAGGACTCTGTGCAGCACCAACAGCCTCCTCATAACTAGGAGGAGCACCAAGATTTTGCTCAGAATATTTCCGGTCAATCCCACCATGAGAAGCACTAAAATAGAAAATTAAGTTAGCCTATGAATTAAAGTTATACTCCCTCTGTATCAAGCAACCATTGCATAATAAGAAAACAACATAATGTACAACAGGATTAAAAAGAAATATTACCTTCCTTGTGACTGATCCTCGGCCCTGGCACCACTTTCTCTGTAATTCAAAGATAAAAGTTAACCACAATAAGTTTCATAAATCATAACATGCAGATCAAGATATCATTAACATGAGAAGTGTCATAAACCAATTAAACTTAGAGATTAAGCTATCCCAAAGGTGTAGTTCACTTTAACAACACAAGGACAAAAAGAAATAAGTTTATTAAACAAATAAAGCAGCCACGTGCCACAGGTGAACTATAGGTATGAATGTCAATTAAAAGAAAAACTATTATTGTTATTGTTATTATTGTTAAGATGGAACACAAAAACTGTACATATTTTAAATACTGTAATACTTTCTTAGTGAAATCCCTTCATTATTACAGTCTACGGAGTACAATTTATCCGGTCCTTTCTAATGGGAAGTGTAGAAAATAAAAACTGCAAATTCATTGGCAAGAATAGACAGACAAACCTGGAGGAGTATTGAGCATCATCATCATAAGCATGATCTCTCTCTTTCTCAGAACTTCTTGAACCAGAGTTATATTCATCAATGCTCCGATTTCTTCCACTATAATCATCATCCCTATATCCATCACGGGTGTAACGCTCATCATACTCTCTACCATAGCGATCCCCTTCACGGCCATATGAATCCCTGCCATATCTGTCTTCATTACCACCCCATTCTCTCTCTCTCCCATAACCATTTCTATCATCATCCCTGCCCCCATNCTCTCTCTCCCATAACCATTTCTATCATCATCCCTGCCCCCATAACGATCTTCGTCATATCTGTCACCATACCCCCCTGGGTTTGAATATGAACCAGGTCGATACATACTGCCTGTTGATGTGTTCCGATATCTAAAAGAAATTACAAGTTATCATGAAACTTTCATTAAAGTCAATATAAAGGAATCAAGAACAAGAAGTTACATTTCAGTATAATGTAAATGGTATTTTATAAAATCTCAGACACTTCTCAGGTAGTTTAATGGATGAATGGTTCATTCAATTTCCTAATCCTGCCTAATTTATTTGTTTCAATACTAGAAAAAGTTACAAAACAAAAATGTATTCCTTAAATTCTCAGATCTTATTCTTGCTTCACCTTAGGTCCAAACATGTAAATCTTGACATATTGGTATTATAAACACTCAAGCCGAAGCTTACTTTTCCCTGTTTGCAGCAGCCTTTTCTCGAACTTCTTGTATTCTTTCCTTGTCATTCACTAAAGCGACAAGACTCTGAGATTTCTTTCTTACATTGCTTCCCTGATCTCTTCCACTTGAATCAACATATTGAAACTCAGACAATATCTGTCATGAGCAATGAAATCATAAGACCCCCCAAGTGGTCTAGCATATTCCACAACACACAATGTATCTCATTCAACTTGTGAAATAAATGGAATGAAACTTACTGAGATCTGGTATGAATGTTCCCTGATTTCATCAATGACACGTTCTGATCCATGGGCAACCAAGTATTCCAAAACAGTTAAGCCCTGCATAGTATATCACTAAATATTAGCTTTGGAAGTACTGAAGTAGTACATCTGTTATCAGAAACCAAAAATCAATGGCACCATCCACACAAATACATGGGTATGAACATAAAAAACAATTTCAAGGGACAGCTACAAAAACCAGAAACCTACCTCCAAAAAAAATAAAAGAATATAAAGAAAGACAAATAAACAGACAGAAATGGCTTTTACCCCTCCTTTGCTCTTCTGTTCTCAACTCCATCTGACCCTCTCCTGACCTTCCCCTATTCTATTTTCCCCAATCACAAGAATCCCTGGTGGGTCAAATGCTCCATTGGACACAGAACAAATCTTATGACAATTGTATCCATGTCCAACACCATTGATAAAATGCACGTGTTGGACACCACACGAGACATGATGAGCAAGATTTCAATCTGTTTCTAGAATTTTATTGTTGCTCACACACTTAGTACAAGCAAGGGATTCACATGTCCCATAATCAACAACCTCATTGCCACATGGTGTGATAAATACTTATCAAACCCAAGGTTTTGCTTTGATGGCATCAGACAGTACCAAAGCCTTTTCTTTTAAACCGGTTGTGATATTACTTTTATTTTCTCAGTGTAAATTCAATAGATCTTAATTGTTTTACTTCTATTTTAAATCGCATATGTTTTACTGGCTTTTCTTAAGTCATGGTTGTTTACAAGAAGTTATAAAAATATTTAAAGCGCATCAAAGAAATGTTTATTCCCCTTTTCCAAACATGTGTCTCCATTGTCATGTCTTCATCGAACAACCTATATCAGTTAGGTTTAAAAGATCATGAGGAATATGTAACCCCATATCTAATAGGAGTAATAGCCCATTCTAAGCCCATCCACATTCTACCCAACCCTGTCAAAAATATTACCCAGATTCAGGAAGCAAACTATTTATGTATAACTTACAATATACATATCAATAAAACCAATTGAATCTAAAACAGACCGTATAAAGAAGTACCACCATGAAGAGTAGTCAAAAATATTTCCAGATGTTGATACCTTTAATAGGGTATTCAAGTGTTTGTCCAAATGTGTGTGATAGAGAAAGAGAGTGCAGACATATAATAAATACTCTAGAAAATGCATTAGCAGTTAGCACAATGCACTCCTGAAGGATGAACAAAAGATATATAGACCAACCTTGTAAACATGCCGCCAATTTTTCCCAGTGTCATTGATGCGCTTCCAAATTACAGCCATAATCATTTGGTATTCATTGCTGAGAATAATTAAAAGCTCTCAAACAGTAAAAACCAAGAAGAAAGAAAATTTGAATGAAAATTACCGAAGACTGACTTTAACTTACTAGTTTCTTGTAGCTTGTGCAATATCAGCAAGATGTGATCCATGAGGACCCCATGGCTCATTGCTAGTAGCATCAAGCACCTAAATATAGCACCATAGACAGCCAGAGAAGGAAGAGAACACCATTAGTTGTAAAAGGGTGTCAAACCACAACCCTACTAAACAACAGATGATACAAGAAGTGCTTATACAAGGTTTCACCTATGTAAATGCAGGAAGACACTTAATGAAAAGTGTAACAAAGTCAAGGGAAGAACTTTAAGCTTTCATTCATAAAAAACATTGCCAAATGTATTCGACAAGTCTCAAAAGAATCTAGTGGTTCATAATTTTCTTCTTTTCAAATTAATAGAAATAACAATAATTGAAGAGGAAGCCAGGGACGAAAACTCTAAAATTAAAGTTATTTTCCCTACTTAATGCTCCATCAATGTAGGGTTAGTATCTTACAAATGAAAAAATAAAAAGCATATCATTGGAAAGGCACAGTCTAAGCATATATCTAAAAAATGACCCAAATCAAAATATTGAAATATGTATTACCTACAACTTGTCATAGAGAGCTTGAAAAAAAACAAATAAGCACTCATGGCTACAATAGCACATATTTAAATATATGCATACATGGTATGTTACATAAATACACAATTTTGGCAAGTGGCAGCTCATTCAACAGTGAAAATAGCAGCTGCTAGTTCATAACATTAAAAAAAAAAAAAAAAAAAAAAANATTAAAAAAAAAAAAAAAAAAAAGAAGTCTTACTTTTTGTTCTATTGAAGGGACTTTAAGAACTTTCTTGTTAACACCCCGCTTTCTGCAAGAGATAGGAAATGCAAAGTGTCACCCGTTAAGCTAGCTCAACATTCAATAGAATGAAAGAATATTTGAGTGAACGACCAAGGTTTTTACAATATTTTCAGGACAAAATAAAAAGAATATAGGCACATGCTCTGTGTGTGTGTGTGTGTGTGTGTGTGTGTGTGTATACACACACACATTATACATCATTGACAGTGAATTGCTTTCCTCAGAAAAGTTGAAATAACTTTAAAATGAAATACATCCTAGTGAAACATTATTTGCTACTGCATACTTCAAGAAGATCATTTTAGAAGTGAATCAAACTTACAAGTCTCGCACAGTTTGATCAAAGGCCTTCTTCATTCTGACCTTATATTATCTGGTCACTCCCAAAGAAGATCCCTTTAAATAATGTGCTACTGAAAAACAAAAGAAAAGAAAAGCATATATTACTTTAAATCATTTGTACTGAAAACACATTATACCAATTTTTTGTTCAGACTTTGCATCATGAGAAATTATAATAATCAGTGAAAAACTCGCCAAGTATTAGCCACACTGCAAGGCTTAGTGACGAAAACAGATAAATATAAAGGCATCTAATTCTATGCTTATGATTTTTTTTTTGTGGAGGATGGGGTTTCTGAACTTGCTAATTTGGGTCTAGGAGGCCCCACCTTAGCAAGTTAGCAACTAATTTGATTATGTTGGTGCATTCAAAGAAGAGTAGCAATATGGCAAACCATAAATGCAAAAGCCAATTGACCAATTCAAAGTTGTCATTTTAGTGGAGAAAACATTTCAGCAAATCCACTGTCAACAAAATATTTCCTCTTCCATCCTCTATTCCTAATTAAATCCAAAATGATGGTGATAAAAATATCATCATGCTCTTTCAAGTGAACCCAATAAATTAATCAAAATATCCAACAGATTTTCATGAATCAGCATTGCGACCTAATAAAAATGGGGAAAACATTCACAAAGCAGAATAAAAGGACTAGATCAAGTTCATATGCGTCAAATATGCCTAAGCCATGGTAATGTGAAAAATAATATAATCATTTGAATTGAGGATCAGGACCGAAAATTAAACAATAAGAAAGCTGAATCTAGAATATCTATTAGATAAAAACAAGGATAACTTCAAATTCAGGCAATAAGTTGTAGGAAAACAGATCCAAAATGCCACGACAGAGCAAAAACAATAGAACTGAATCGAGAAAAAACAGTAGAAAAAATAAGATCCAACTGATCCAATGCAAGATCAAACCTGATCGGGCGTCGAATCCTACCCTCCGATATCAGATCTGATCTGAAGCGAAAGAGGGAGAGAGCGCAAAACGCGAAATGCGTCTGAAAAATTCCTTGTTCCAAACAATGGAGAGCTGTCTTTTGTTGATCTTTAAAAATGAAAAATTATGAGAGAGAAAAGCGAGAAGAGGAGCAAAAGACAGCGCACCTTCCACGCAGGAAATTTAGAGACAGCGATTCTTTTTATTTATTTTTATTATATCTTCGGTTATACTAATAAATATATTGGAAGATTAATTATACTCCGTATTACAGAGTATGAGATTCCGTACTCCGTGTCTGCGTAATAACTTTGACTAATGGGCTCATGTGGAAATGTGGAATACGAACAACTCCTTTTTTTACAGCTTTTATTATATGTAGAGAATACTCCTTAATAATAACACAAACAATAATAATAATTTTCTTCATATTTACACGGTTACACTATCTCATCATTCTTGTTTATTTTTCATACCCATTTGTAATCAAGATTAGTGGTGTATATGTTATAAAGAGAATGTATTTATCATCAAGTTGAGCTATATATAGGGGTGTGCATTCAGTTAACCGAACCGAATTAACCAAAATTTTAAAACTTTTAACCGTTAACCGAACTGAAGTTTGTGTTACTGAATTAACTGAACCGAAATTTTTTTCGGTTAATCGGTCGGTTAACCGATTAACCGAACTTTTTAAACCTAAAATATAAAATTCTAAAAATAACACCTAAAATAATAAATCCAATTAAAATAAAATACAAATCACCATAACTTCAAATCTTCAATCCAATTAGTATTTATATTTAATTATATATATATATATATATATATATATATATATATATATATTCGGTTAACCGTTCGGTTAATCGACCTTTCGAACCGAATTAACCGTTAACCGAAATTTTTCGATTCGGTCGGTTAACCGAAAAATTTCGGTAAATTGCACACCCCTAGCTATATATGCCTTAATTGCTCCTTTTATACATTAATTAATCAGGACGCTTCTGGCACCAAGTTCTGGATCCATATTGTCATATAATATGAGCAATTAAAGGTAATTGTGTTGTCGACAACTCTAATATTTTCATAAATTTCTCTAACATATAAAACTTTATAGTAATTTCTAAGTCAACTAGATTATAGTCATTTCCCAAAGATGTTTTCATCTAGTTGTTCCACATCCCAATATTGTAATTATTTGGTGCACCTATAAATTTCTTGGATTTTCTCATCTTCTAGACAAACATAACTTCTTAAGATTTTTTGAGAGTGACAAAACTCTTTACTATATTTAGTTCTTGTGGATTCTTATCTTTCAAACTAATATATCTCTCGCACTTGTGGCGTCTAGGAGCATTGGTAGATATATATATGGTCCAATTTCAGTAATATTTATGGGACCTAGACACTCTTTAATGAAATAGATATGATTGGTAGGTAATTGCAAATTGATTATTTTATGAACTTCCAGTTCAATCTTAACTAGTACGTGGTTTTAAAAATGAAGATCATTCCATTTCGTGGAATTTGTTTTAAAAATAAAGATCATTCCATTTCGTGGAATTTCTCAGCATTCTTATTAAATTTGGACTCATATATCCTTCTATTGCCGTGAACTGATCTTCATAAAGTATGTAGTTAGCGTATCCATCGATCCCTTGTCATGGGTTCAAGATATTTAGACAACCAACGAAGGCATACAACCAATATGTATTTGATAACCTCTAGAGATAAACCATGGTGGTGTTGGTAAAATAGATTGTATACTGTAGAGTTGAGAAATGTACGATTTTGAAACCACGTATCAGGTATAAGGGGGAATAAAGTGTATTCATAGATAAGGGATTATTAAAAAACAATAGAATGTCTTTGTTTGTGAAAGATATATGCTCACATGCATAAAATTAAATAACAAGAAATAATGTATGAAAAGGTTGAAACATTCATGCTTGGTTTCCATAATCCTCAAGCTCCTCGCCCAATAAGTCATCATTCAAATTGAGTAGGGCGTTTGCTTTAGGCAATGTAGCTTGAGATGATTCATTTATCTTTGGCTTATTATTTTGGTGTATCATCTACTGGTAGGCTTCGACCAAATGTTTTGGAGTGTGGCACGTACGGGACTAGTGTCTTTTGTACCCACACTTATAGCAGACTTGTGATTGGCCAAAGTTATGATGGGATGTATTTTGTTGTCCTCGATGAGCTTGATTTTCAGGCTGCTTATTATGGGTTTAGGAATCATCGTTATTAGCTCTGCTTCTGCCACCTCTCTTTGGGCGCCTACAGCGGTATCTTCCTCGCCCCCTCCGATTGTTGCTCGATTGGACAACATTGTGTACTTCATGTACAGGTGCAGCGCCGGCTAGGTGTGTCTTGTGGTTACACATCAACAATTGGTTGTGCTTTTCAACAACCATTAATGTCGAGATCAACTCTAAATTCTTAGAATAGTTTTTGGCCCTGTAAGTCTATACTACTGCTGGAGTACAAAATTATTGTCATAAAATGTGGACAAGGTTTTTTCTATCAAGTTTGTATATGAAATTTCCTGTTTATAGAGCTTGAGATGAGATACGACCTTGTGTAAAGTTGAATTATGTTCATCCACTAATTTAAAATCTTGGAATAGAAGGTTTAACCAATCGAACTGTGATTGAGGCAGAACCAGTGATGTTTGTTGGTCAAAACGATCCAAAGGGCATTGTGGTCTTTTTCAATGAGGTACTCATTCTTGAGATCATGGTTGAGGTGGTGGCAGAGGAAAATTAGGGCCTTGGCTTTCTGAGCGTCATCGCTCGCGGGATTTTCAATGATTGTGTGTTGTAGTTTTGTTGATGTGAGATAAATCTTAGCATCAAGAGCCCATATCAAATAATTGCTTCCATCTAAGGCAAGCTCGGTGAATTCACGTTTCGCAATGGCAGCCATAATCTATAGTTTTCAAAAAATATATTTACTAATTCTAGCTAAATTGTAAATCTAAAGCATAATTTTATAATTCGCATAACAACAACAACAACAACAACAATAATAATAATAATAATAATAATAAATGTAGTATGCGAATGTAAACATAATAGGCATATATTCAGATATTTATTGTTTTTTAAAGCTACCCAGGATCATGCTTAGAAGGTCAAAGATTGTTTGGATATTTATAGTGCGGTTTCCGGCAAGGCCATAAACTATGATAAGTCTAGCGTGATGTACAGTGCAAACACGAATGAAGAGTTAAGAGATGTTGTTGCTACATGTATTGGGGTGCCTGTGACAACGGACTTAAGGCGTAATCTTGGATTGCCTTCGGTTTTGGGACACAATAAAAAAACCATATTCAGTTATATTGAGTAGAAAATCCACTAGAGGATTGGAAGTTGGCAGCATAAGTTCATTTCGAGGGCGGGAAGGGAGGTTTTGATTAAGAGTGTCGCTCAATCGCTTCCGATTTTCACAATGTCTGTTTACCTATTGCCAATTCAAGTGTGTGATTCGATAGAAAAGCTATTGAACAAATATTGGTGGAATGGTGGAGGGGAACGACATAATGGCATTCATTGGATGAGTTGGTCTCGTTTAAGCATTCCGAAGAAGTTAGGCGGCATGGAGTTTAAGAAGTTTCATGAATTTAATATTGCTCTCTTTGCCAAGCAATGATGACGTCTATTGATTAATCCGGATTCATTAGTATGTAAGATGTTAAAGGCAAGATATTTTCCCAAATGTGATTTTTTAGAGGCTCAATTGGGAAGTAACCCTAGCTATATCTGGAGAAGTATATTGGCGAGTTAGCCCCTGCTCAAGACAGGTGTAGCCCGTCTTTGCTCGGGACTTACAACAACACTGGCTTTAACAACACTCAATAAATAACGGTTAAAAAGCTTTGTCTTTTCTAGAAAAGACAACAGTTAAAAATCGTTGTAATTGCTCGGGACTTACAACAACACCCAGTTTCAACAACACTCAAATAGACAGCGGTTAAAACCCGTTGTATTTTCTAAAAAAGACAACGGTTAAAAACCGTTGTCTTTGCTCGGGACCTACAACAACACTGGCTTCAACAACACTCAATAGACAACTGATTTTAACCGTTGTCTTTTCTAGAAAAGACAACGGTTAAAAACCGTTGTCTATGTGCGTGACTTTCAACAACACTATGACTTCAACAACACTCAATAGACAATGGTCAAAAAACCGTTGTCATTTCTTGAAAAAAACAAAAATCGTTGTCTTTTCGCGGGACTTACAACAACACCGACTTCAACAACATAAAGTTTACCTCAAAGACAACGGTTTTTAACCGTTGTCTATGTACATTTTTCTTGTAGTGACTAATTTTTTGTTATAATAAATTAATAATAATATTAAAAAAAAAAAACAAAATGTCCATTATCAATTGTTATTGTTTTTTTTTTAAACAAACCGCAAGACAGACTATATATTAATTGAAATAAAAGCAGAGGGGACAGAGTCCCAAAACAAAGTGTTAGCATGAGAATAGGTAGCTGTAGCTAAAGAATGAGCTAAAATATTGGAGGATCTAGGAACAAAATGTATAGAGCAAACAGTAAACAAACTCATGAGACTCCTGCACTGGGCGAGAGTGATGCCAACATAGGACTTATCATGAAACACTGGAGCAGATATATTGTGCACTAGACTGGTGCAATCCGATAAGATACACACCGAAGCCACGTTCTTGTGTCTCAGCCATGCTAACGCTTCCTTACACGCCATTGTCTCGGCCATAAGAGGGGTGAGGCACTGATGGAGAGGGTCGTTCACTGCAGCAACAAAAGACCCTGAAGGAGACAGGAGAATGACTCTAAACACGGCCTTACCTGTATGAGTAGTAAACCCCACATCAATATAGCAAATCTGGGTAGGCATAGATAACGCAACCTAAGGAAGTTGCACCACTGGATTATGCACTGGAGTCGGCGCCGTGCATGGATTATGCAATGAGCTAGCTGAACGCTAGTCAGTACATGCACGAGTAGTAGCCATCCAAACAACGCGTGGTGCAGGCATGGCAGCCTCCCACACGGCTCGGTTTCTAACCAGCTAGATGCCATGTAGAATAGCAACGGACATATCTAGCTGCGCAGCATCCAGGGACGTCCATAAAGACTGCACCCACATAGGAAAGTCATTAAATAAATCACTGTTGCAAGGAAACCTACTCTCATGCCATACCCGTTTAGAAAATACACAAGTAACCAAGGCATGCAATACATCTTCATTAAACTCCCCACACATGGGACAAGTAGGTAACACGTCCACTATTTTATTAAACAAATTTGTGGTGGTGGGTAGGATGTTTCTAATAGCTCTCCATAAGAAATTCTTCCACTTAAGGCAGACCTTTAATTTCCATAGTTTTGCCCAAGAATGAAACCTCGTTGGTTGCATTGTGTACTCACCCACAACAACTCTATAGCCATGCTTAACAGAATAACATCCCCTCGGATCACCGAACCAATACCAATAATCCTCAAACGCAAGGCTAAATCCCATAAACCCAGTCTACATCTAACTGATAAAAAATGTCTCGCAAGAGGGGTAAATCCTATAAACCCGTATCAGGATCAATTAAACCTTGAACCAAGGTCCACTGAGATGCGGATGCATAAATGTGTGAATCACAGGTTTATTACTATCAATCAACCACGGATCACCCTAGACCAAAGTATTAGCACCATTCCCAATTCTGCGTCTAACACCATTACAAATAAGGCCATGGGCCGCCATTATACTCCTCCAAATAAAACTAGGACAATTGCCAATATTAGCATCAATAAATGAAGTCTTAAGATAATACTTTGCTTTAAAAACCCTTGCCACTAGAGATTGAGGTTCAGTAAGAAACCGCCACCCTTGTTTCCCTGGCATTGCAAGATTGAAAGCACATAAATCCTTAAATCCCAACCCACCAAACTTCTTAGGAGCACAAAGTTTATCTCAAGCCATCCAATGTATATCCCTACCATTAGGGCCACCTGAACCCCACCAATAACGATTCATGCAGCGTTCAGCGCAAGATATAAAGAATCAGGCAACAAGAATACACTCATCGAGAAAGTTGGCATGGCTTGAGCCACCACACTCTTCAGAAGAACCTCATTCCCTGCCCTTGTAAGTAGCTTCTTATTCCAGGCACCCACCCTCTGCTTAATCTTTTCCTCAATATAAGAGAAAACAACCCGCTTGTTTTTGGCAATAAAAGACGGCAAACCCAGATATTTGCCAAAATTGTCAGCCTTTTCAACACCAAGAATGCCTGCAATGAGATCTCGAATATCTCTAGAAGTGTTCTTACTGAAACAGATACTGGATTTATGATAGTTAACCACCTGGCCAGACAAACATTCGTTTGTATGAAGACATTGTTTAACTATATCCGCTTCTTGAGCATTGGCTTTAAAAAACAACAAACTGTTATTTGCAAAGAATAAGTGGGAAACAGCTGGCGCACCTCTAGCGACTCTGCAACTGTGAATAGAGCCACTCTCCTAAGCATGTTGTAATAATAAAGAGATAGGGAGAGAGCGGGTCCCCTTGTTGCAAACCACGCGTAGGAATCACCCTACCACCATTACTACTATTGATCATAATGTTATAAGAAACAATAGTCACACACCTCATAACCAAGTTTACCCAATTCGAGCTGAATCACAAAGCCAACATCATATTTCTCAAAATAGGCCACTCCATTCTATCATATGCTTTGGCCATATCTAATTTCATAGCACTCCAACCCACATTCCCAACTGTTTCCTATGCAAATAGTGACCAATCTCCCGTGCTACCAAAATATTGTCAGTAATAAGTCTGTTCAGGACAAAGGCACTCTAGGATTCAGAAATCACATCACCCAGCATAGATTTCATCCGATTTGCAATCATCTTGGCCATAACCTTATACACCACATTACAAAGAGCAATTGGCTGCAGATCAGACACAACTTCATGATCTTTCTTTTTAGGGATGAGCACAATGTTCATATCATTAAGACCGTCTGGCCAATGCCCAAGATTAAGATAATTTAATACAAAGCTAGTAACATCCTCACACACCACATTCCAGAAATGTTGATAAAAGTCCAGATTCATCCCATCATAACCAGGAGCTTTATCAAGAAACGTAGCAAATAAGGCTGCTTTAACCTCCTCTTTCTCAAAAGGGGCATCAAATAAAATATTTTGACTTTGAGAAACATGGGGAGTAATAGAGGAAAAGAAATCGACCTCATTAAGCATGACCGCATCAGATAAAAAGATATTTTCATAATAATTCAGAATAATAGAATTAAGAGCCTCCCCTTCAACCTAACTACCAACAACATCCCTAAGTTTCAAAATGGTATTCTTGTGTTTTGGGCAGAAGCATACCTATGATAGAAGCGTGTGTTGGCATCAGCTCTCTGAAGCCAATGTTGTTTGGCCCATTGTTTCTAAAAAGCATCCTCTTGAGCTTCAAGAAGAGATAGTTCCTAGTTAAGCCTGCGAAACTCAGTAAGAGAAAATGGATCAGTATGACCACGCCACTTTAGGAGCTCCTTGCGCAAACTACTGATTTTTTTACCAAATTTGTGAAAGTGATCATCACTCCAACTCATCAATCTGTCACTGCACCCCTTCACACAATCCATAAGCCCCAAATGTTGACCCTTACTCTAGGCTTCCTCCACAACACCTCGGCATCCCTCATCGAGAACCCATGCCATTTCAAACCGAAACCTTCGAGTACCCCTCTAGCTCTCTCTCATAGACGCATAAATATCCATAAAAAGAGCGGAATGATCAGATGATCTAGTTAGGCAATTCAGAACTCTCACTACTTTATGAATTCCACATCAGTCACCATTAGTTACCACTCTATCCAGCCTCTCCTCCACCCACGCCTCTGTACCTCTACCCCTTTCCCAAGTGAAAGGATAGCCCTTCGTTTTAACCTGCAGCAATCCACAATCATCAAGCACTTCCCCAAACCCACGAAGAAGACCCTCGGGATGTGGGATATGACCCCTCTTCTCCCGTTGAGAAATAAGATCATTAAAATCCCAATGACCACCTACGGAAGAGAAGAACGAGTTCCAAAGGTCTTAATGAGATTCCACGAGTCCTCCCTCCTACTGTGCTTATGAAAGCCATAAAAATAAGTCATTTTCCACGGGGAAAAGCCAGCAACACTAACAATGATGTCCACATGATTCCTCGAGAAACTTAAAAGGTTAGTCGTGTTATTTTTCCTCCAAAACAATGCTAAGCCACCACTCAACCCCACCCTATCGACATAAAACAACCCTTCAAAACCAAGCTTGACTCTCAAACGTTCGGCATGCTCCCTACCCACTTTTGTTTCCACAAGAAAAACAAATTTTGGCTTCTTACTAGACACGAGGTCTACCACTTTACGAATTGTCCGTGGATTGCCCAAGCCACGACAATTCCAACTTAAAGTGCTCATTGGGAAGGGCGGGTCTGGGAGCAAGAACCCGCCGCAAACAAGTTTTTTAAAACATCAATAACTATAGAATCAACACTGCCAGACACATCCTCCCTTTTACGCTTAGGTTCAATGGCCAGCAACTCATTATTAACAGTAGCATGCTGGGCAGTAGTACTAATCTTTAAAGCTAAAGGGTCGTACCTTCACCAACAAGCTATGGAGATCTTTGCTGAGCCTTTTGTTTTCCTCCGACAGCCCTCAGGTTCGGACTATACGGGTACTTATCAGGAGTCAACAAAGAATCGAGGGCATCCGCACAGAACTTATTAGAATGCCCCAACTTCCCGCAAAAGAAACAGAAAGTCGCGAGCCTCTCATACCAGAACGTCACCCATACCACCGACCCATCCCGCTTAATAAGGGAGAGAAACTCGACAGCCGAGAGAGAGAATGCAAAATATTTTCTTAGTGTTTCACTTATCATTGTTATTGTTATTATTATTAAAAGGTTATGAAATATTGTGCAATGAGTCAAATTTAGAATAATAAAGAGTTAACAGAATATTCCATAACTAAAATTTATACATAAAAGAAAAACCTAAAATTGAAAGATGGTAACTTTTGAAAATGTATTATCATTGTACAATGAATATATCAAGATGTACAAATTATCAATGCACATGAGTACACCAACATATTTTATATTTTCATTATAACCTTACTACACTTGCCTCATATATAATTTAGTAGTTAATAGATATGCGAAAGTTTGTTATTGTGAAAATTTACGAGTGTTGTACTAGTTAAAATAACATAATAACAATTCAATTGCTTTATATTAGATACAAAATTGAGCAATAAAATTATGTATTTTTACAATTTGAATAATTTGTTAGGTGGTATATGCTAATAGAAAGAGTATTGATACCGAACTATATTGATCTAGACTCGTTTACTAACTAGAGATTTTATTCAATTTTTTGAAAAATTGGAGAATTGGATAATATAAAATAAAAAACATGTTCACTAACACAATTTTTTATTTTGAAAACTGAAAATGTTTTCCAATTTTATGGAAAACTAGAGAACTTTTAAAAATTATTTGTTACATGAAACACTAAATCATCTATAATCTACTTGGCTATATATCACTATAACCACATTCTGACTATTATTTACTTATATCATGGTTGAAAAAATTGCTAGGCGCTCGGGGAGCGCCTGGCGCCTAGGACACCTAGGCGGGGATTAATTGGCGCCTAGGCGGCCTAGTCGATGCTTAGGAAGTCTAGTCGGCGTCTAGGAGGCCTAGGTAGTTAGCGCCTAAGCGGCCTAGGCGGTGCTTAGGCGGTCTAGGCGGTCGCCTAGCCGGCCAGCCACCTAGACCACCATTTAAGGTGATACGCTAGGCGGTCGACTGGCGCCTATCGCCTAGGCGAGGATTAATCGGCGCCTAGGCGGATTTTTCCAACACTGACTTACATATTTATTAATTACTATGATTACATTCATTATCATTTTCTTTTACCTATCGCCATATTCTATATTTTATACTCGCATTTACTTATATAAACATAGCTTATTTTCTTACGCTTAAAGTTTTATTCACATGATCACAATTAAAAATTAAACTATATCCCAAGTTTTAAATTTTGATTGAATTCAATAGTTTATTGGTTCATATATTTGTAGTTATGTTATATCGTAATAAAAGTTTGGGCCGGATATTGAAATTTCACATATATTAAACTTTAAAGTAAAAATTATACACACACATTTCATTCAAATGAATATGATGGGGATTATTCCTTGGGTTTCACACCCATGCAGTGGTCGGTCCCAGAACCATTAGATGGACCAAAACCGATCCGATCATCTATCGGCCTATTCGACCATTGACCTCCCGACCTTCCTTATCACAGGCAATACTAGGCACAGTTCAGGATGGTCTATTGGGGCAATTTGGACCGGGCATCTCGCCTTGGAGCACATCCTTAGTAGCGGCCCAAAAAATCAAACATATCCAAAAACATATCCAAAAACATTTTAAATATAAGGTCTAAAAATCACTCAAAATTACCCTTGCGTTAATTTTATAATATTTGTTTTAAAAAACAAATTTAAAAAAAGGAGTGGTAGTAAATAAGTTTTCCCAACTACTATGTAGTATGATGACATCCTAATTACTATTCCAAATGGGTGGTATAGGTTTGAACTTCGGTGATGAGAGCTTAGATTCTTTAGGTTGAAAATGTTTGAAAAACTATTGAACATATACTACATACCTTCTAAAGAATTAAGCAGTGTATGTCTGTTTATGAGAGTTTGTCTGGTTAAGCAGTTAATTACCATAAGTCAAATGTTTGTTTTAGCAGAAATACCATAATTAAGACCAGTAGAGAGGAGGTGGCGTTGGTTTTAGGGGTCCCCCAGACGGCTAATTTCGGGAAATATCTAGGTTTGCCTTCTTTCGTGGGAAGGAATAATAGGCAAGTGTTCCCCTACATTGAGGATAAGGTCAGACAGCGAGTTAGTGCTTGGAATAAAAAGTTTCTATCTCAGGTCGGTAGGGAAATTCTATTGAAAAGTGTGGCTCAGGCAATGCCTACTTTCTCAATGAGTGTGTTTTTGCTTCCTGATTCTCTGTGGTTGGCACTTGAGAGGGTAATGAATGCTTATTGGTGAGGCTATGGTGGCGTGAATGGTAAGGAAAATACATTGTAAACCATGGGATCGTTTATGCGTCTTTAAGAAGTTTGGTGGGTTGAGTTTTAAGGACCTTCGTGTTTTTAACCTTGCAATGGTGGGTAAATAAGCTAACTAACCCTCACACTTTGGTGGCTAGAATTTATAAGGCAGGTATTTCCCCAACCCTACTTTTATTGATGCTTTTGTGAGTTGTTGGCTGAGTTTCTGTTGGCGTAGTATTATGACGACTCATGAGTTGGTTTGTAGTGGAATAAGGTGTAGGATTGGTGACGGTACTACTACTTTGATATGGGATACCCTTGGTTACCTAATGACCCTGACCCAATGGTTCATACCCCTATGTCTCAGGCCTTGAGTTGTTCTAAGGTTTCAGGGTTGATTGATCAATCTTATAGAACGTGGGATCTGTCCATTATGAATGATTTATTTTGTGCTTCTGATGTCAACCGAATAACCAGGGTTCCCATTAGTCCAGCCTATGATGACTCTTGGTATTGGCTTGGGGACATAAGGGGGTGCTACACGGGATTATGAGTTGTAGACTGATTTTGATAAATGGGTTTCTTTATGGAAGATTAAGGTTCCACCAAAGTGGAAAACTTTCTTGTAGAGATCTTTGAATGATATCCTCCCTACCACCTCTAATTTGGTTGAAAAGAGGGTAGATATAGACCCTTTATGTCCCATGTGTGGCCTTGCTCATGAGAATGTTATGCATGGCCTATTTTTGTGTGATTATGCCCATCTTGTTTGGCATGAGTCTAACATACCCATCCCATTACCTAGTGTGGTTGGCAACACCTTTTCTATGTGGTTTAGTGCTGTCATGAGTTGTTTGTCCAATGATTTTCTTGAGCTGGCTGTGGTTATTTTGCAGAAAATCTGGAAAGCACGAAATGCAGTTGTATGGCATGCAGCTCTTTCGCATCCTAGGCGTGTGTGGCTGGTGGCTTCAACGGTGATTAATGCATGGCGGGAATTTCATGTCCAGGGACTAGCCACGTCACAACGGCAACAACAACTTGGTCCATCTGTTTCCCATGTGTTTTTTCGACGCCAGCTTCATTCCAACGACAAAAAGGGCGACGTTTGGGGTTGTTCTCTTTTCACCGGAGGGACATTTTGTGGCGGCAACGAATGGTCACCTAATGAATTGTTTCTCTCCGCTCAAGAGCTCTGTCTTGGCTCAAGGATCGTGGTTTGTTGTCAATAGAGTTTATCACGGATTGTTCAAATCTTCACCACTACTTGTCTTTTGTGCATGTTAATCTCCTATCTTATGTTAGCTATTCTATTGATGGTTGCATGGCTTTAATCTCTTCTTTTATTCGTTGTACTTTTAGTTTAGTCTCGAGATCTAGTAATGTAAGCGCTCATACTTTGGCTTCCCCTAATGCTCAGGCCTCTTCGTTGTATTGGGACTATGTCCCTCCTGACTTTATTTATGATTTATTACAGTAACACATCATTTATTTTTGCTTTCAAAAAAGAATTACGAGTATTTTTTTTTTTTAAAGATAGTAAATAGAAAATGACAATTAAAAAATTAGAAAACATAAAATAGAGAAAGTTTATTGAAGTAAATGGTCCCTAAACTCCTACTCTCCTAGTGCGGTCATTGATACTACATGCGCTAGTCATGCCACTGCCCGACGCGCGTCCTGAGCGGTTGTTTTGTCTGATTCCTCAGATAGGTTGACCCTGGTGAGCACCGCCACATGACCACCGCCTTATACCCTCACTAGCCTCTTCCTCTCATCTGCTCGCCATCAACCCCCACTCCCCGCCGCGTGAAACTTCTTCGATTGTGATTTGAAGATTGCCTTCCACAATTTTGCCGAAAATCGGATCATTCCACCGGCGTCAGACTGGTAATTTCCTTTTATGCTCGCGCTAAATGTATAATTTCTGTTTTCGCAAAAGTTAAAAATGTCACTAACCTTGCTTTAGCGAGTTGCTCCCGAGAATGAGAATGTGAGGTACTGAGGTTTTTGGTAGCGATTAACAGTTGATTTTCTTTTTCTTTTGATGAAAAATGCCTAATCGTTACTGAGCAATACTTTAAAAATTTACCTGTTTCTAGAAGAAATTATTATATTATGTAAAACATAGTATGATGATGTTCAATACATAAACTATAAAGGAGAGAAGCGGAACTAGTATGCAGAACAATATTGGAAGTTCTATAAATTTTCAATAAATTTGGCATAATTACACAACTTTTTGTATGAAATGCTCCTTTCAACAATGGGAAAATGGCTTCAATTCCTTTTATTTTTCCTTGTTCAATGGGAATTTTATTTTCCTCTAAGAATGTATATATTCCGATATTCAACTTTGTGAGGAATGTATAACATTCCTACAAGGATGCACATGCAGGTCATATATTACAATTCAATGGATGACAATCATGACAGTTTTTTATATATAAATTCTTAATATGCTAATTAGTTCTTGCAGTTTGTAGGGAGGTGTTGCTTGTCTGGTTTTAACCGTGGACCTGTAGGATCAACAAAATGGCATATGAAATAGATGAGCAAAAAAGTAAGTACAGACTACAGAGTACTATATTTAATATTATCACATATGTGTATTGCAAGTCATGTTTGCAACTTATTTGTTACAATTGAAAGGGAAAGCTTGTATTTTTTATGATTTCACTAAGGCTATTCACACACGTATACACATTTTAAAGACAAAACAACAAAATTTTGAATGGAAGTGAAGATAAAGAGGTAACAACTTGACCTCCTTTGACTATAATATTCTCCTCAAACTAGAGCATAGATATTATCATCTGTAGCTTGTTACAAATACACACAAACCTGTTCAATTGTAAACAAATTTGCTAGTTGCTCTCCACTCCGTATGTGTAAAGTAGAAAGTAGTCCTTGCTGAATCTTCTCTCGTACAAAATGACAGTTCACTTCAAAGTGCCTGTAGCGATATTATTTTTTTCAGCAGTCTGATTCTTCCTGTGGAAATTCAGTTGCAACTCTTAACTGAAACTTGTACATCAGAACTATCACTTCCTATAGTAACACATATCATGCTTCCCCTTTCCATGCTGTAAAATTCTACCCAAATCCATGTTACCATATTTTCCCAGAGATAAAGCACTATAAAGATCTGAAAGGGAAAAACTGGGCCCTTTCCAAATGTTGCTATTCAGCAACCAGGGTATACCTTCCCGTAATGTCCATGCTATTCTCACATTGCATCTATATTCTATTATGTTCAGCATAAAAAATGTATCATGTCTAGGGTGTTGAACAACAAACATAAGAACTTCTCTGATCTAGCATTATCTCCAATACTCTCTAACATTAATCAACAGATGCACTTGCACATGACTGTTGAAATGGAAAAAGTTGTTTTTTTTTTCTTCTTTCATGATATGTATCTCTCCTTTAGAATGCTCAAAATGTAAAATCATCAGTTATGATTCTCACAATAGCTGGGAAATTGGGAGAGATACTTGTAGAAGGATATCTAATTCTTGTGGAATTAAAAACATCATTTTCTAATCCATGTGTTACTTGCTACACTTTTCTACATAATGTCCATTTATCCTTTTTGGGCATTTGATATTGACCAAATTGAATTGATCCTTGCAGAGATTGGGTTAGGTCTTATTGGTTTTGGTATCCTGTTCACATTCCTTGCCATCATTCTCTTTTTTGACAGAGGTTTGCTTGCTCTGGGTAATGTAAGAATTTCCATGATCTTTCTGTTTATAATTATCTTCTGACTTTAGCAGAACTAATGTTTACTTCCTGCCTTTGTCATTAGATATTATGGTTGGCTGGTGTATCCCTTTTATTGGGTTGGAGGTCTACTCTGCAAATTTTCACTAATAGAATGAACTACAAGGTACAAAGGGGTTGAAACAAATAAGATCCTGAAAAAAGGTCATGTACTAGATTGTAGGATTTTTGCAGTAGTGGGCAAATGCTTTATTATAGCAATTGGGAACTTACTGGCAAATATTATATACTGCTGGAAGTTTCTTATGGCCAATATTCCTGGCACACTGCAGCTGAAATGACATATCTTGTATACTTTTCTTTGATGGAAACTCTAATGTCTTTCCTCTTTAAGGCTGATACACAATTGTGACCTACTAGTTCCTGATTCCTGCTTCTGCAAAATCTCTTACCTTCAAGACTCCTAAGTACAATCTTTGTTGGCTATCTTGTCTGAGTAAATCTCGTGGACTTATTAGTGTTGGATGCATGTCATCCCTGGATCTTCTGTCTTACTAATCTTCACAATTTTTCTAGCTCTCAGTTTATGTCCTATTTTCTTTGTTGAATTTTCTTAGACTCTCTGTTTATGATCTATTCCTCCAGTATTGTGTCTGAGTAAATTTCGTTGACTTATTAGCATTGGATGCATGTCATCCTGGGATCTTCTGTCCTAATCTTCACAATTTTCTAGTCCTCAATTTATGCCCTTCTTTCTTTGTTGAATTTTGTTGACTCTTTGTTTATGGCTTATTCCTCCATATTGTGTTGGTATTATTATCGTTTGTAAATTGATTCCTGTGTAAGGTTTGGAGTGTTAAGCAGTTTCCAGTAAATGGTGCTAAATATTTAATTGTCTACATCAATATAGGGCTCAGCTTCAATTCTTCTTGGAATCTTCTTCATATTTGTTCGTTGGCCAATCTTGGGTATAATTATGGAAGTATATGGCTGCATTGTTCTCTTTGGGTGAGCTCCTGGTTTTAAACATTTACAAATGATCTATGATTTCCCCTTTTCATTTTATCCTTTAATTCCTTTTCCCATGTGATGTTACTAAATTCTTATTTCTTTGATATGTTTCATGCAGTGGTTTTTGGCCATCTGTCAAGGTTTTTCTTTATCAGATTCCTGTCATTGGATGGATACTAAGATACCCTACCCTGGTAAGTGTGCTTTTATGATTTTATCTTCCTACCTTTCATCAGTAAATGTGCTATAGTATATCTTGGATCATTTAAGGCAGTGTCAACCAGTGAAAGCATACCCAGGGCATTAGGTACATATTTCCATTTGCAAAACAGGTCCAGTTTAATTGCAGTGATCTATGTTACCTTTTGCAATTTCTAAGCTATTGCTATTCCATGTTGCCCTAAATTTATTTGCAAGAACTCATTTCTTTAAGAATGATCGATATCAACAGAGCCATGTCCATCTTTTTGTTTCAAATCCATGGACTCCAATTAACTACATCATTGATTTAGATTTATAAGCTGAAGTTTTTTTCTTCTAACCTCTATTAGTTGAAATGTTTTCTAAACTGTTAATGTAAGTTCTAATTTTCTAGTCACTGTATTGGACACTACTTTTAGCAGATAAGGTTTGGATACTAACTGCATATTTGGAAAATTACTATTGGTGAATCGGTTTAAGAAGCCTGACGTGCTAAATTCAAAATCACATTATCTATGATGTGAGTAAGTGATGATATGAACTGGAAAAGTAAAGCAGGTTTACTGCAAGCCTGACCTACTAAAGTTCGAATTTCAAGTTTTACAAAAAAATAGATTTTCTACAAATCCTACCTGCTAAAAACTCAAATTGCCAAATCTGTAATGTAAAGAAGTGACAAAAAGAAATAGAAGCCAATGTACAATTGGGTTTTATCCGGGATAGGATTGTGTCCAAAATATACAATTGGAATTAGATTTTTGTCAAGGGTAAGAAGAGAGGTGATGCTGAAAATGGTGATCCAAGCTATTCCTACTTTTGCTATAAGCGTTTTTTTGCTTCCAGAGATGTGTTATGGGATAGATAGGATCATGAATTCATCTTGGTGGGGCTGTAATGGGAGAGGGGGAAAAGCCATCTGTTGGATGTCTTGGCATTGCCTTTGTGCACCAAAGAAGATGGGAGGCCTTGCCTTTCATAGACAGAGACTGTAACCTGGCCATGTTTGGCAAAGAAGCCTTGTGTCTCATCCAGAAACTAGATTCCTTGGTTGCCAAACTTTACAAAGCAAGATATTTACCAAAGGTTTCATTTTTGGAAGCCTAAATGGGAAGTAACCCTTCGTTTATATGGTGCAGCATATCTGAGATGTAATTAGAAGAGACATCTGATGGAGAATTGGTCATGGTAATTCTGTAGTGTGTGGTCCGCTCTGTTACTAAAATACGGAGTACTAAATATAGGAACGTAGGATTTATGCCCATAATTATACCCTTACCTTACTCTTAGGGGTCCTCTCATGTATATATAGGACCTCTTGTTAACCTTGTGAAATACTGAAAATACCTTTTCCAATCCTATGTTTACATTGTATTAGAGCCAAAGACCTAGGGTTTGTTTTTCTTTTTTTTTCACCCCTATTTTTCTAGGGACTGCCGTGCTCAAAACTTGCCTGGGTAGAGGTTTTTGGTCTGCCCATATAGCAGGAGCCGCCGACAGTCAATAATGATCCATGGTTGCCTTGTCCTCAAAATGCTTGTATCCAATCTAAGAGCAATCCTCTAACATCACTGTTCATTCTCTGATGGACTTAAATGGGGAAAAATGGGATATGGACATTCTCAATGACTTCTTCGAAGAAAGGGATATAAAACAAATTCTCAATATTTGCTAATTTCAGTTCAGAACACTAAGGATAGATTGATATGGAGGTGGGAGGAAAAAGGTGTTTACACAGTCGAGCTGCTATTGCTTTTTGACAGGTGAAAGACATGCTCTTCGTGTAGGTTGGACACAAATGTGGAACTTAAACATCCCTCCAAAAGTGAAGATGTTTTTTTTGGGAAGCTTATTCTAAATGTTTGCCTACTACTAATCTGTTGCGCATAGACAAGTGAGCTGCTCTTCGATTTGTGTGCTCTGCTCTTTGAGGGAGGAATTACTGTTGCATGTATTTGGTGAGTGTGGGCTAGCTCAAAATTGCTGAAGGATTGTTGATATGAATATCGGGCAAGCCAATGGTGTGTCTTTCTCTGAATGGGCCACTGCAAATATGAGGAATCTGGACATTGAAAGGCGCTGTTTGTTCATCCTGGTTTGGTGGAATATATGGAATGCAACTACGCAAGGAATTCAAAACTATGGAATAACCAAGCCCTTACAACTCAAAGTATTACAGGTGTGAAATAATTTTTGTTAAACTGGAGAGCACCACGTATGAGTGTCTTTCAGTGTTATCAAGGTGTCGCCTAGGCGACGTCTAGGCGTCCGGTCGATCGGGACCGAACACCTAATGTGCTCGCCTCGCCTAAGTACAAAATACAACCTAAAACTCAACAAAACATACATGCCCAGAACCTACACACTGAGGCGAGTTGACCAGTGTAATTTTCATTACTCATTGGTTATTTGAGTATAGCAAAATAGTTATTTGAGTACCTAATTGGTCATGCAGCACAATTGTGGTCCTTAGTTATTAGCAAATATTGCCCATACGGCCCTCCTTTTTCCTTTTTCCTTTTTCCTTTTTGCTCATATACACAACACGATTTCTTCGTAGTGTTGTTTTTTGTTATTTCTTGGAAATATTGGAAATTTCGATGTTATGACTTATTTTCTTTCCGCCAACAACAAACCAGTGGATTCCAACCTTCAATTGCAAGTTCCGAGTGCAGGTCCCTGTTTTACTAGTTCCAAAGCTTCCTCTTGACTTCTCGTAACTTCAAATCTGAATTGGTTCTACTATTTCTGGGCCTTTGGCAGATAATTCTATAAAATTTAAAGCAAAAGAGGCAGCTAAGGATGGGGATGCTCCACCCATTGGGCATAATTTCTGAAATCTGAATACTAAAGTAATGAGGCTCTAGGAGATGTACTGGATGATATATATTTCATAGGACTAGAGCAGTTTTTGGGAACTATAAGTCTCCTTTAGCATAAGTGCATAACAGCCAAGACTTATTGAAACTGTAACACACTGAAGTTTGACATGGGAATCAATAAAGCATCTGATGTTGATATTAGTGGACTCTTGTTCATTCTGTTAAATTTAATTTTATTCTTTCTATTAAAAATAAGGGAAAGAAAGAGCTATAGCTTGCCTTTCTATGAATTTCTGAAGCTGTGATCTCAGACCTTTCCAGCCGTTCTCTGAGTTCTTGTGTGCCAGATGTTGAGAACAATGTCCATGTTGTAGAAGTCTTGGAGCATTTCGACTCGGATCTTGATGCCATTTTCCTCCAAGCTTCTCTTCTCTGTATCATCCACTGCCTCTGGTTTTCTTGAGGTTCAATAAGATGTTTTTGATTTCCTTCTCCACAGACATTTCTGTTCTTTGCTCATGGTCATGGACCTTGATCATGTACAAGAATGGAGATAAGTGTGTCAACTATGTGCTTCAGTGGTGGCAGGCATATCTTGAAGAAGAGATCTAAAATGTGATTACCTCCTTCCTCTCTTCTCAGGTCTGAGATGAAGAGTATATTATATGTTATTTCCCAGAATTACCCCTCGCATTGGGGTTTTCATGTTTTCCTTTACAAGTTAATAATTCCCATAGGCTGGACATAAAATTTGCAACATTAGGTGATTACTAAGGACCACATTTTGTGTTGTACTTGGTGTGACTAATTAAGGACTCAAATACACTAACTATTTTGCTAATATTGAGGTACAAAGCGAGCTATTTTCTCTATTGTTTTTAATGGGTTAGGTTATTATTGTAAACTGATAATTTCTACAAGATCTATATTTTGAAATATGAGCTGTAGTTGGTGAAAAAGTTGAAAATATTTTGTGATTGTGTACTAATATAGCTATGTCAAGGTACCAAAGGGGTTTCCGTTGTGATATTCTATTAGCTTGTGACTAGTTTCATTTCATTTTCAGATAGCTTGTGACTAGTTTCATTTCATTTTCAGCTTCTGGATCGTTTGCGAGGGAGCTCTTCTTGATTGGTGACTCTTGATTGTCTTGGTCAATTGTTTATTATCTTTTGACTTGTGAGATTTATGTAGAATCTTATAAACTGTTTTAATGTTAGATATGCTTAAATTAGATTTCACCTTGTCAGCTATACATGTTGTGAACCTCCTCAACTATATGAGGTTGTGAACTTTCTATCCCATCAGACCTAGTAGTTTTTCTTAGTTTGGGTTAAAATTTGATTTTGAGTTGCGTATGTAGTGTGCTTTATTTATATTTATAGACTCATGATATTTATTTCAAATTATATGGGTTTGTTACTTAAATTGACATTTGAAGAGTTGCCTGTCTGCATTTGATTATGCTCATTTAAATTACTAAATAGTAGAAATAAGTGTAAAGTAACTTTCAAAAGCTACAAGATTTTTCTAAGCTATCTAAGCCGTTGCCTTTTTCACATAATCATATGCCCTCCAATTTAACGACAAAGTACGAGACTATCTAAGAAGTTGAAGTCTTTAGTATGCCAAGTCAATAGTACAATAGAAGAGAGAGTTTCATGTTGTAATGAAGTATAGGATGATAAATGTTGTTGACAACAATTACCTTATGAACATTTCACGTAGCGGTCTAAAATTAATACTCAATATTATTATTTTTAAATAATAGTATATACATTTAATTTTTAATTTAATTTATAGTTGATAGTTTGAGTAATTATGGTATGATTAATATTATTAATATAATAATTTTATACATGATAAATTACTAAAGAAGTAAATATAATTATGGTAAAATTTAATCAAAATTGAAATTGAACTTATTTATCATTATTGCATGTTTACATAAATGATTACTATTGAAGAATATAAAAAAAATTGTGCATGCACGTGCATGATAATAATAATGAGAATAGATAACAGGAGTGATAACAGTAGGAATATTTTTGTCTAGAAAATTATATAGTACAACTATTATAGCGTAATGTATAAAAATATTTAGTGAAAAAATGAACATAAATTAAAAATATAACCTAGATTGGGATTTATTATGTTTTTAGATTAGATCTATTATGATGGTAGTCATTGACAAAATTTACTTACTACGAATTGTTCAAAGTCTTTTTGTAACACACTTAAGGGATGTCATTACCACCTTAGTCAAGATATAAAACATAGTTGTCATATTTACATATGTGTACAAATAAACTACTGATATAAGAAGCTAGCCTCTTATAGCCACACAAAATAATAGATGAGATATGTAAGCTAGCCTCTTGTAGCCACACAAAATAATGGATGAGATATGTAAACGAGAGATTATGAAGTACATAATTGTTTGTAGACACAATGCATGATGTTCATGGTGTCTATGCCATGAGAGTAGAGAATGCATCTAAGTAGTAGCCAAAAAAATGATATCAATAAAGTACTTAATGTAACTTTTTTATTTTTAACTTATTGACATTAATACTTTAAACCAAAAAGCTATTTACTACAAGTTCATATAAGCTGTTTGACCAGTCAAACAATCTAAAGTTTGATTGATAAGATATTTTTCAAACACTCCCATATTCAAAACAAGATGAACTTTGGAGACCACATGTGTGAAACATTATGACAAAATAAATTAATTACGAAATTAGATGTTGTCCTTGTCTACAAAGAGATCGAATTATATCATTAATGTTATGTATTAGCTTTCCATGCCATCACATTAACTAGTACAAAAGTTGGATGTAATTTGTATCGTGTTAGTAATTAGTGTACTAGTTTAAGCGTTTAATATATATTACAATTTGTGTTTAAGAAAAAAAATTAAAATTATTTAAAAAAATAATTCACATCTTATTTTTTAGCTTAAACATATTTTAAAATTCGCTTGAACCTCATATAATTATTTCTACATGATACATAAATTTTGTGAATTTTAGAGGTAAACTCATTCCCTTTACCTTAATTTTTTTAATAACTTAAAAACAAGGTAACACATATATTATTTTAGGATTAGATGCATTTGCGAATATCATTTGACTAAAGCAATATTGTGAAAGAGTATATTGTACTTTTTAACCAAACACATATACTAAATGTGTTTGGTTTTATGAGAAGCTTTTTCAATGGGTAACTAATATAATACAATAAACATAATTTTCATTTTTTTTAATAAAAAGCTTCTTACATGAGTAAGCCATATAATATAAGAAATATATTTCTCAAATGCATTTCATGTAGAACAAGAAAAGTATACTTTAATAATACAACATATTTAAGTGATCTTAAAAATATTATTAAATATATTTAAGGAATACTTTTGACCTTTATTTTCATGAAAATTTTAAAAATTGATTTTCGAGTGAAGTAAAACTTATTTAGGAGATTCATTTCTGATCAGGTTTGACCAGAATGCTTTTCCTAAATAAATTTTGATTATTTTTGTCTAATTTTTAAAATGCTGTCTTTTCTTTTTTTTTTTTCATGGCAAGTGAAATTTGTCCAGTTCAAAAAGCCCCAAAACGTACTGATTCAACCATTCAAACGGTAATTTCGAGGAGGGGTGAGATTGTAAATAAATAAAAAGATACTCCGTATTTCAAAAAGCTGAGATAGTCTGAGAAAATGAATCTATATATATATTTCAACAATTCAACGGAGAGATATTTCAAAAAGCTGAGGTAGTCTGAGAAAATGGAATCTATATATTTCAACGGAGAGAGAAACGTCTCAATGTAAAATGGCTCAAATCCAAGTTCAAATCAGGAGAGTACGATGGTCGGCGTGGTTTCTTGGAGCATCCAACGGTCTGATCATTGTCCTGGGAATCTCCGTCGTGATGGCGGCGGAGGCCAATCTTCCGTCATGCGGGAGGGCCGACATTGCCGCCATCTCCGCCATCGTGTTGATCTCTTGCGCTAGAATTCTAGCAATGATTCGCACTGGAGTCAACCAGAAGGCTTCCGCTCTCACCATCCTCTCTCCGAATTCCAATTCCGATCCCAATATACGCCAGGAACGCCGGGTACTTTTCCCTCTTTTTGTTTTAAAAATGATTTCGAAGCATCTTTAATTTAGTGTTTTCCATTTCAATTGATTCAATGCAAATATTAATATTACAAATATTTTTCAGTGAATTGATTAATCATCATCATTTTGACTTTTAAATTTTGTTTCCTGATTGATTATTACTTTACACTGAAGAGGAAATATCGGAGATGGTTATGGTGGACCCGGTTTGCTGCAGTAATCACCGCGCTGCAATTTCTTGGGGCAGCTTATTTTCTGTTTACTCTCATGAAATTTATATATCAAGATGATCAATCGACTAGTTGTGTTCTAGGTAATCTTAGTTTTGAATTGCTTCATGTGTATTTTGTTCTTATTTACGGAGTATTTATTATTGAGGAGAATGAGGGAACATGAAACCTGGTTCTGTCATGGCCTTTTGAAAGAATATAGTATTTGTGATGTGTTTTTTTAATGTATTAATGCTTACAAGATGTTGCTCAATTGTAACTCATGTGGAAGGTTATTTGCCAATTATTTTACTGAAAATTTTATGTTGATCCTTTTAGCACCAAAGATAACAATATTTTCAACTCCATCTTGCAGAGCTTTTCATAACTGGTAAAAAGTGGCAGCGAAACACGGTTTTCCTTTTCATTGCCATGGTAATTTATGTAGCCCCAGTCCAATGTTTCACAGGATCAGATGTTTTGAAATGGAGGTCCTTTTATGCCACAGAGGACTATGCATGGAAGGCACACTATAGGGAAGTATTTGATCATGGCATTCGTGAAGCATTGTGCTGTCTAGGACGGTTCAATTACTTGTAGGTGTCTCTGCATCTGTTTTCACAGTTTTGATTGATGTTTAGATTGTTCCCTCTTTTCTCATTTGTTTTATCCTCTTATGAGCTTAGGACTGCAATGGATGAAGATGAAGTTTACTCAGTAGCCGAGTTTTTGGGTGATCTTGTTACTTATCGTGCATCGGGAACTGGGCATTTGGAATTCTTGGCAGGTTTGTGTTACTAAAGTAATATTCTAATTATCTCTGAAATATGTTTTTGGCAAGTTGTGACCTGGTTGAGTAATTTGTTTTTCTCATATGTTATTGATGGTGGATTTGAATAAATTGTTTGTGAAACAAAAAGATGAATGATTAAAGTAATGATGCTGAGGTTGGAAGCATAGCAGGTTATGCTGCAGTAGTTTTGAATTGCATAATAACTAAAGTGTTGGATTTGATGTGCATATGATGAAAGGGAAAATGCTGCTACTCTAATGGCAGTGCTGCTGTCTGAATTCTGCTATTATGAAGTACATTGGATTGTTGGATTAAAAATGGATTGAAGCATTGATGAGTTCATGTTGCTTTAATTGCAGAGCAGTGTGATTAAGTTTCTGAGTTTATATTTCTGAAATGGGATTTATGCTTGGATTTTTTCTGGGAAAATGAAGTAGGATGATGGATTGGAGGGTATGAGATAATCTTGATATGAAGTGGAATTGCAGGTGAGAAGCAGGACAGTATGGTGGTAGTGTTCATGCTGTTGTTGTTCTTATGAAAGTGGAATTACGGGAGGTTTAATGAGAATGAAGCAAGAGTGGTGGGTTTGATGTTACTGGAAAAATGAGAAGCTGAAATTAGAGAATGATGAGATGCAATAGATGATCTAAACACCCTTGTTGTTTGAGTTTTGTGAGGATGATTGCTGCTGCTTGGCAGTAGTCATCAATAGCTGAGATTGTGTGGTATGTGAGGTTGCTGGCAGTACTCTCTGGACTGCTACTGTAATATTATGTTCTTGAAATGATGAGTAATGCTGCACAGATTGGAGTGTATGCTATGTTACTAGAAACTGGAATGATGCAAAATGGTGAGTTGATGATGATGACTGGGAGTTGACTGAGTATGTTGCAATGCTACTGAAGGGAATAATTTGGATAAATAGAGGTGATGAGTTTTTGGAATAGTCTGTGTGCATTAAAAAGGTGAATGGGAGAATGGCGTATGGTCTGTGAATTAAATCTGGGACTGGGAGCAATTGAATATTTGTTCTGGGCAGAATAGATGCTTGAAGCTTGGAAAAATGCTACTGGCGTATGGTTTATGTGATACATTAATCATCATGGGCTGGAGGGCCGTTAGTTTTAATTAGGTTTGGGTGTGATAGGGCCGAAGTTGGCATTATGAGAGGAATGGGCTGAATGATGAAAGGTGTGGATCATTTTTAAATCATGAGAGGCGTGAGGTGTTGGATTTAAGGGAAGTTCTGGACTCATTTTTTTGGAGGAAGTCAGGAGGAATGATGATGGAATTTAAATTGGAATGGGCTTTTAGTTCATGGTCGAATGGTTTAATGGTGTTAAATAAATAGAGTGGGGCCTCAATTGCCTTGGGCTTACAGAATTGTGCATGAGAAATTGATGCTGGGCTTTTTGTGTTTCGGCCCAATGGTTTAATATAGTGGGCCATATTGAGATTTTGGTTTTGATGAGAAGGGCTTTGGCTCTTAAAATTTTGTAAGCCTTTGGCCATTTTATTTGAGTATTGTCCAATTCGGCCTTTTGTATGCTAGGCTAGTCATTAGCCCATTTAGGTGGTTTAGGGCTTTGGCCCATATGGTTGTAGGCTTTATGGCCCCTTTTAGAAATATTGGGAGCCTTAGGTCACTTTTGGGCCTAAGGCGTCTGTAAGGCTTCGGCCTCTCGTTTTATTCAATAAATGCATTGTTCGGTTAAAAAAAAAATGTTATGATGATTGGTCAAAGTGATTCTTTCTCTTGCATAGTATTTGCATATTTTTTCTATTGTTAGGTTAAATAATGAATGATTGGATTTCAAAATCTCTTTTGCATAGACATTTCATGATATACTTTCATAATTACTTGTTGCATTATTGTCTTTAATCCTTTTGTTTGGCATAGTTTTCTTCTTTTGTTAGAACTCACAGAAGAGTGATGAGTGTTTAAGTTCTACACTGTTTTACTTCAAGTTTTCCTTTACTATGTTAAGTAAACAAAATGATCTTTTGTTGATATCCAGGACTAGCTTTATTGCATAGGTATAGTTCATCCTCTAAATTATGTGAAGAGCCCCTACCAGTACCTGAGGAAAGGATCCATGAGGCTGCTCTCTTTCATCCGTTTGCTGAAGCTGCCTATACTGTATGCTGACTTTAGTTATCAATTTCTATAAAATATCTCAACCTATTGTAGTGTGTTTTAATGTGGAAGGGTACAATACAGGGTCTGTTACTTGATGTTGGAAGAAATCCAATACTTTTTCCATTGTCATGGCTATGTAGGCAAGGCGTCTTCTCTCCTTGGGCTCGTAAAAGGTGAGAAATGTATTTGTTTCTACTTTCTACATGCTTTGTGATGTTAAATACACCTTTTATGGAAATAATTTACAACAATAATTTGAGACCTTGAAGAGCTTTGGTGTTTTGCAGTTCGGGGCATTACTTTGGGTTTATTGGATGAAGTAGAAGCTATTCGTGAGCTTGCATCATTAGTTTAAATTCTTAGACTGAGTACTTTTCATTCTTTGTTCTGTTTTTATTTGCATTTTGGGAATTTTTATTTTTGGCCAAACTTGGTGACTTTGAGTTTGAATTTTGTTTATGGCTCTCCAAATATTCTAGTCTTCATGTAATTATGAGTTTTCAACCCCATTCTCTAGTGGCACATTGTTATTCTCTTCCTAGCCCTAGGGTGTGTGTCTATGGATTCAACAAATGGTTCCCTACAACCCTTGCACCCTTTCCTACGCAGTTTTAAGCCAATGATAAGCTTGGCCAAATTCATGGCTATTTTCTTGTTCCCATTTCCCCTGATTTCTACACTAGTTTGTTTATTTTAGATTAGTTAAGAGTGTTCTTAAATTGATACTCCGTATTAGAATGGTTACATGAAGTAGAATTCACTTGATTACTGTTAAGATGTGAGAGAATAAAGGATTCATATATTTCACACTGTAGAATGTGTTTAAGAGGAATACCTTTGAACTGAGTGGTTCTCTCTTTGTCTCACACAGTTTTGAGGAGAGTACACCATCCTATATATATGAACTAGAGGACATATGGTATGGTCACAGGTTTCCATATACCACTACCTCAAAACCCTAGCTTCCAACTTTCTTAATGTGCAGGATACCATATATGATGAATATACCATATTATAACACACACATGAATAATCTATCAACCTAATGGGCCTATTGATAAATGGGCTTAGGGTTTCAACACTTCCCCTCAATCTGGAGAATATAGATCATATGCTCTCCAAGCTTGTTACAAATATACTCAACCCTAGGAGCTCTAAGAGATTTTGTTAGAATATCATCTAGTTGATCTGCAGATTTGATAAAGCTAGTTTTAATACTTCCTGGCTCAATTTTCTCCCTGATGAAGTGGCAGTCAACCTCGATATGTTTGGTCCACTCATAATAGACTGGATTTGAGGTAATGTGAAGAGCTGCTTGGTTGTCACATATCAATGCCATCTGAGCAACTTGGCGACATTGTAACTCTTGAAGTAAGTGCTTCAGCCACATCAGGTCACACGTGGCAAGAGCCATGGCACGATATTCAGCGTCACACTGGACCTGGCAACAACATATTGATTACCACCAATGAGAACACAATAACCTGAAGTAGCGCGTCCGTCTAAAGGACAACCAGCCCAGTCTGCATCAGAATACCCAACAACTTGAGCATGTCCTCTATCTTCATAGAGTAAACCTTGCCCTGGTGCTCTTTTGATGTACCTTAGAACCCGAATAGTAGCACCACAATGAGTATCACAAGGATTCTCAAGAAACTGACTTAATACACTGACTGCAAAGGAGACATCTGGTCGAGTTATTGTGAGATAATTCAGTTTTCCTACTAATCTCCTATATCTCTCTCGGTAGGAGATATCTGGTCGAGTTATTGTGAGATAATTCAATTTTCCAACTAATCTCCTATATCTCTCGGTCAAGCAATGGCTCCCCCTGTCCTGGTAGAAGGTTAACATTAACATTCGGATCCATTGGATTATCCTTTCTTTGAGAAATGACTAGATAATTCAGTTTTCCAACTAATCTCCTATATCTCTCGGTCAAGAAATGACTAGATAATTCAGTTTTCCAACTAATCTCCTATATCTCTCGGTCAAGAAATGACTAGATAATTCAGTTTTCCAACTAATCTCCTATATCACCC
>NC_044919.1:12696473-12715390 GCF_003576645.1 Ipomoea triloba | reverse complement strand
GATCCATGAGGCTGCTCTCTTTCATCCGTTTGCTGAAGCTGCGTATACTGTATGCTGACTTTAGTTATCAATTTCTATAAAATATCTCAACCTATTGTAGTGTGTTTTAATGTGGAAGGGTACAATACAGGGTCTGTTACTTGATGTTGGAAGAAATCCAATACTTTTTCCATTGTCATGGCTATGTAGGCAAGGCGTCTTCTCTCCTTGGGCTCGTAAAAGGTGAGAAATGTATTTGTTTCTACTTTCTACATGCTTTGTGATGTTAAATACACCTTTTATGGAAATAATTTACAACAATAATTTGAGACCTTGAAGAGCTTTGGTGTTTTGCAGTTCGGGGCATTACTTTGGGTTTATTGGATGAAGTAGAAGCTATTCGTGAGCTTGCATCATTAGTTTAAATTCTTAGACTGAGTACTTTTCATTCTTTGTTCTGTTTTTATTTGCATTTTGGGAATTTTTATTTTTGGCCAAACTTGGTGACTTTGAGTTTGAATTTTGTTTATGGCTCTCCAAATATTCTAGTCTTCATGTAATTATGAGTTTTCAACCCCATTCTCTAGTGGCACATTGTTATTCTCTTCCTAGCCCTAGGGTGTGTGTCTATGGATTCAACAAATGGTTCCCTACAACCCTTGCACCCTTTCCTACGCAGTTTTAAGCCAATGATAAGCTTGGCCAAATTCATGGCTATTTTCTTGTTCCCATTTCCCCTGATTTCTACACTAGTTTGTTTATTTTAGATTAGTTAAGAGTGTTCTTAAATTGATACTCCGTATTAGAATGGTTACATGAAGTAGAATTCACTTGATTACTGTTAAGATGTGAGAGAATAAAGGATTCATATATTTCACACTGTAGAATGTGTTTAAGAGGAATACCTTTGAACTGAGTGGTTCTCTCTTTGTCTCACACAGTTTTGAGGAGAGTACACCATCCTATATATATGAACTAGAGGACATATGGTATGGTCACAGGTTTCCATATACCACTACCTCAAAACCCTAGCTTCCAACTTTCTTAATGTGCAGGATACCATATATGATGAATATACCATATTATAACACACACATGAATAATCTATCAACCTAATGGGCCTATTGATAAATGGGCTTAGGGTTTCAACACTTCCCCTCAATCTGGAGAATATAGATCATATGCTCTCCAAGCTTGTTACAAATATACTCAACCCTAGGAGCTCTAAGAGATTTTGTTAGAATATCATCTAGTTGATCTGCAGATTTGATAAAGCTAGTTTTAATACTTCCTGGCTCAATTTTCTCCCTGATGAAGTGGCAGTCAACCTCGATATGTTTGGTCCACTCATAATAGACTGGATTTGAGGTAATGTGAAGAGCTGCTTGGTTGTCACATATCAATGCCATCTGAGCAACTTGGCGACATTGTAACTCTTGAAGTAAGTGCTTCAGCCACATCAGGTCACACGTGGCAAGAGCCATGGCACGATATTCAGCGTCACACTGGACCTGGCAACAACATATTGATTACCACCAATGAGAACACAATAACCTGAAGTAGCGCGTCCGTCTAAAGGACAACCAGCCCAGTCTGCATCAGAATACCCAACAACTTGAGCATGTCCTCTATCTTCATAGAGTAAACCTTGCCCTGGTGCTCTTTTGATGTACCTTAGAACCCGAATAGTAGCACCACAATGAGTATCACAAGGATTCTCAAGAAACTGACTTAATACACTGACTGCAAAGGAGACATCTGGTCGAGTTATTGTGAGATAATTCAGTTTTCCTACTAATCTCCTATATCTCTCTCGGTAGGAGATATCTGGTCGAGTTATTGTGAGATAATTCAATTTTCCAACTAATCTCCTATATCTCTCGGTCAAGCAATGGCTCCCCCTGTCCTGGTAGAAGGTTAACATTAACATTCGGATCCATTGGATTATCCTTTCTTTGAGAAATGACTAGATAATTCAGTTTTCCAACTAATCTCCTATAAGAAATGACTAGATAATTCAGTTTTCCAACTAATCTCCTATATCTCTCGGTCAAGAAATGACTAGATAATTCAGTTTTCCAACTAATCTCCTATAAGAAATGACTAGATAATTCAGTTTTCCAACTAATCTCCTATATCTCTCGGTCAAGAAATGACTAGATAATTCAGTTTTCCAACTAATCTCCTATATCACCCCCTGTCCACATTAACATTCGGATCCATTGGAGATCCTTTCTTCAATTGACGGTTGGACTGCATATTTATGCTGACTCTTTTTTTATGGGTGGCGCAGAGTTTTGAACCCATGACCTTTTGCATGGCTCTGATACCAAATTGAATAATGTGCTCCATCTCAACTAAAAGTCTAAGCTGATAGTTGGACTGCACATTTATGTTTATATTATATTTATGCTCAGAACTTCAATTCCGAGAAAATACTTTAGCTTGCCCAAATCCTTGGTTTGGAACCGACTGAAGAGATACTCTTTTAATTGAGATATGCCCGCTTGATCACTTCTTGTAATAACAATGTCATCTACCTACACTACAAGATATATGCACTTCCCATTAGAATGCCGATAGAAAACATAATGATCAACTTCACTTTTGAGCATACCAAACTCACACACCACAGAGCTAAATCTCCTAAACCAAGCCCATGGAGACTGCTTTAAACCATACAAAGAGCGGCGAAGTTTACATACCAAACCAGACTCCCCCTGAGCAACGAACCCAGGTGGTTGCTCCATATAAACCTCCTCTTCAAGATCGCCATGGAGAAAAGCATTCTTGATATCTAACTGGTGTAAGTCCCAATGATTAATGGCAGCCAAAGATAAAAGCAATCGAACTGAAGCACCGTTTCATAATCTATAATAATTGCTAACTCATGTAGCAGAAAAAAATTGGTTTCAGCTAACTAAAGGTTAGTTTGCACAGAAAGTAGTTGCATTAAGCATCAAGTCAGCTTCTTGAATAGTTGAATACACTAGAATTTTTTAAAAACCTTTACAAAGAAAATCTTTACCATGAAAACAACTTTATAATCAATTGTAGCAACATGGTATTTATGAAACAAACATGTTTAACAGTGCATACAGCCAGTAGTTAACATGTCAAATACTTCAAATTGGCTACACTTATCTCTATATTCCACTACGTAATGCTAATTGTATAAGAATATTTTGGGTTTACATGGGAAACCATTAGTTGGCTATGGTATTCTTATGATTCAAAGGGATGATATTGACATGTCAAATAAAAGTAAAAGAAGAAAAGTGATGAGACTAAATGAATGACTCTCTTGTTGGTTTTGTGTGTTATTTTTATTTTTAAAGTTTAAACTTTCTATACATATATATTGGGAACAATATTAGTTCCTGGATTACTTGAGAACATTCATGTGCACTGGTATAGTGGTATTTGAATTTTCTGTATCTGTAAACTGTGTGCAACATTTTGTTTTGAGCAGTTAATATGCCAGCTTTTACCTGTTTATTACAGTCGACCTTTACTTGAAGGTGATAATTGGTGGCGAGGTCATGCAGCAGCTTTCTTGAAATATGTCAAATTGACAGATGATGTACTTAGAAAGGGACGTGTTAACCAAGTAAGTCATAGTCTAAATATGGGCTCTAATATTGTTAATTACCATCTCTAGATCTTTTCTGTATTTTCTCTTAGTATAAAATACTGGTTCTAGTAAAAGAAGGTCTTAACAAAATGAAGGATGTGCCTTAATGTAGCAATTATTTAAATTCTCCCACTTAAAATTATGTGAAATCTCATTGTGTAACAAAAATTGTTGATGCGTAGACGGAGTGCAATAGGAGTAATTAATATCATCAATGTCCCTTAATTATTTGGTCCCTAACAAATTACCCATTGATCTCATTTTAGATGGGCTAGTGCTTTGCCCTGGTTATTAGTTATTACTAACTATTTGTGTATTTTAGTTTTTATAAATTATTTAGCTTGCTTTATTTAAAATTGTCTCTGCAAAAATACATTTTGAAGTTTAGAGCAGCACATATAGAGTACAAGAAAATATTGTTTTCAAAAAACTCAAAACAAAAACAAACAGTTAGTTAAGTACCTTCTCTTTCATTTTATTTGTCTTGTTTATTATTTGAGGGTCTAGTTAACTTTTCTCTTTTTCTTTCGCTATTTTTTAATTTTTATTTTACAAATTTAATTTTTTGCCTTTGTGTTTAATAACGCTGTACATGTAGTTTCTAAAACTATAACTTTTATTTGCTAACATTAAATTAATTAGTTCAAAATTTGAACTGAAAACATGTTGACTATCACTATTTTGAACCATACATACAAAGTGGGACAATATATGTGTCTAGTTCAAGTGGCAAATGGAGTCGCTTCCTAAATTTCGCAGTTCCATCCTCCTCCTCTAGCATGTTCAAAAAAATTTCTATTGAGATTTATTTGTTCTGGAATAAGAAAACTTCATGCGCATTCAAGTAGGGTTCTATAATCTAAATAGCATGGGTTCATGGCAAATGGTGCAAAACTACATTTCCGTTCTCTCTGCTTTGGGTTTAATATTATTGGCAAATATAACAGATATTAGAATATGAAGTGTTGGTTATATGCTATAATACAAAGTACTCATATTTTCATGGTCTATTCTAATTCCTAGAGGAAAAAAAATTTCAAAGAACTAGGATGCTGATCTCTATAAAGGAAATGAATATTTGAATACTTGCATGCCTGCATGGTAGATTCTCTTTTGCATAATGTGACAAAAATCCTCAAAAACCTTTATTAAGTAGCTCACTAATTGTTGTCGGAGAGAGAGTGATAGTCTACACATTAGCAAGATTTTCCAATATATTAATTTCATTGTTGGAGCAAGATTTTCCGAATTCATATATTAATTTCATTGTTGCCATCAAATAGTCTACATATTATCACAGGGTAGTGATATTCCAAGACTAATCATTCTCCTGCCCCTTCTTGATCCCAACTCACCAATTGTATTGTAGTCTTATACCCATAACTGGTTGACACCCGTTGGTATTCACAGTAGAGAGTTGAAAACTTAAAATGCCTATATCTTTCACCCTTTATTTGTTTATCGGTTTTCTGCTACATGTCGTTCCCTTGTACACTAAAATATATTTCTTTTAGTTGATGTTTTCAGTTCTATGTTAATTGAACAAAAAAGGAATTGGGTATGTTTTATACAAGTGATTCTTGCAGAGATTCTTTAGTGTTACTTATTTGATCTCTTTTCTCATCTGAAGCAACTTTTAGAGTTCAGACATTTACACATCCTCATAATGTAACTAAAATTTCTGTTTCACGTTCTTTTCTCAGGAGAAGTGTAAAGCAGCATACTTCATTGTTGTTTTGCACCATTTGAAAACTGTTGTGATTGCTGTGCGTGGAACTGAGACCCCTGAAGACCTCATAACTGATGGTTTATGCAGGGAATGCAGCCTTTCTGAAGGGGATTTAGATGGCTTAGTAAAGTATTTCTCTCTCTTTCTCCCTCATGAATACTGTTTTTCCTTTTTATTGTCTTGTGGCTTAGTAGTGTCTCTCTCTCTTTCTCTCTCATGAACACTGTTTTTCCTTTTTATTGTCTTGTGTGGTTGCTTCCTTACCTTTTTTGAACTAGAGGTTTAAATTTTTTTGGAAGGACAATATTTTAGTGATCATGGGTCCACAATGTTGACTTGATTTTCTTTGTATTGCCACACGGACCTAAGTAGAATTGTAGAAATTGAACATGGAGAGAAATGATTAAAGGATAGAGAGAAAAATGGATATAAAATTAACATTTATGATGGATTACGAAATTGTTTACTGTTTCTAAAGTAAAGGTAGCCTTTTTTGATACATATTGGTTGCTAGGTTGCACATGCTATAACATGTGGACAAATTAACTAAGAAAATTCACAGATGTAAAATAAACAAATTGCTCAATTCTGAATTTTTCCTAACACCAATTTTCCACTAAAGCTATTCCTAATTCCCAATTTGAAACAACTACTCCCAAACTTGGCCATTAATTTGCAATTTCATTGCAGATTATTGACAGCCATTATCTAACAATAATGTTATCCTAATCAATTGGAAGGAGAAATATAATACCTAATAGGGTATTATATGTCAAATGATTACTTAAGTGGTATGATTTGTCAAATGATTACTTAAGTGGCATTAGTTTGCTTTTGTTTGGCATACCACAAAAATGGTGAAATTTAATTAGGCTGTGCGAACTGTGATTTGAGCTTTGCATGTAGTCATCATTAGCAGTCCTACACACAAATAAAATAAACTATGTGCTTTGCATTTTTACCTATCAATATATGTATGTGCATTTGTGTTTAATTTTCAGTTTTTACCTATCAATATGTGTGTCTGCTTTGCTTACTTTTCAGTCTTTATTATAGTGGCAAAAATGTTATGGAAAGAGAGGCTTCCTCACCATTGCACTATGCCCATGCTGGAGTAGTTGAGGCTGCACGTGATCTGTATATGCAAGTTGAAGGAAATTCTGTGGATGGTATGGAGCTATGGATATTATATTTCTGTTAATGCAAACCTACATAGTATTTAACATTGAAAATGAGCTCAAAGGATAGAATGAATGTACCTTTGCTACTATTAGAACAATCGGCTAGTAGCATTGCTAACTTTGTTCAAAAGCACAAAAGTATCAACTCTCAACCTTTAGAAACACACTAATTATCTCATTCTTTAGGAAATTAGGTGGTTCCAGAGTGTGCTATCTAGAATGATTTTGCATTTAGCAATGGATCCTAAGAGTTGCACATGTAATTGATGTGTTGTTTCTTGACATCCGAGCATCTAAGATTTCTAATTCACCACGGATATCCTCTTTGCATGAAAAGTGATACTTAACATTGTTCAACTAGGTCCAATGTTCACATAAAAAAGGTGTTGTGCAATCCAGAAATGGGGCATTTAGCCTTTTTCCTTTACAATGCACCTTTCTTGAAGACATATTTTAGCAAGAACTATTCTAACTTATGTTTGGGTGTAAGAACTTGCGTATACCGATCTTTTGACTGCACCTTCTTCAAGAATTGATATAATGTTCTTTCCTTCCTTAAGAATCAACACACTTTTCTTTTATATATGTGGATTGTGTGTGCACGTGACTATGTGCCTAGACATAATTGTTCTTGACTTGCCTCACCCTTTCTGTGGCCAGAGTGTTTGGTCATTATTCCAATGTTCATGAGAACACGACCTACAACATAATGTCATGCTTGAGGCATGATTAGCAATTTAGACTTGTGTTTTTACCTTCTCCATTGTATCTACTTTTGCTTTTATTTGATGTATGGTACTATTTATGGCATAAATACATTTGGAACTTCACTAAATGGTGATATATTCCAATTTCCAAATGCTTGTGAGCTTATTAATTTGGTTATATAGAATAACCAAAGGTTTTATTTTAAAAAGCTTTATTTTCACCTTTAGATATTGCTATCAAATTTTTGATTGGTTATTTTAATGATCATGATAAAACTGCACATGCACACATACTTTTCACCTAAACAGGTGGGTTTCTCTCCTCATTATTGGGATCAAGTTGTGAGTGTAGTGGATATAGTCTCCGAATAGTAGGGCATTCCCTTGGAGGAGCCATTGCTGCTTTGCTAGGCATTCGGGTAAGCTTTCTTTTAGTGGTTGTATTCCTCAAAAGATTTAATATATTTCTTTGTTTATTATTTGTACTTTTTAACATAGTGGATAGTTGGGATATTTAGTTTATTACTTCAAGTTGAGGTAGCTCAGATAGTTGGAGTGTGTGGTTTGTAATTACAAAGTTTAATTAAAAGGTTTGAACCTTCAGTCTAATTGGAAAAACAGATTTCTTGATGGTGTTAAATTAATTCGGAATGTATGATTTTTATGCTACAATATGAAATTGTGATTCAAATGATTAATACTTCTGTTGTTGTAAAGCAGTAAGCTGTTCTAGACACTTTGTATTATTCATCATTTGCTTATATCTTTTTAAATGTTTGAACTGTCCAGGTTGAACTTCACTGAAACAGTGACTTTTTTTCTCCATTTCTTTGTATTTCTTCAAACAGTTGCACCGACAGTTTCCTAACTTACGTGTTTATGCATATGGTCCTCTCCCCTGTGTGGATCTAGAGGTAGCAGATGCATGTAAAGAGTTTATTACCAGGTAATGTGAAACAAATAAGAAAGAAAAAAAAAAGAGAGGATGTTTTAATTCTTAACTGTGCCTATCCTTTACAGTTTACATACATTGTTGTTTCTTTAATTAGCTTATGCAGTGTACGCTCAAAAGCGCATATATATTTCCTTCTATCCCGTGAGACTGACATAAAACTATGGAAATCCTCTCAGCATTGTGTACAACGATGAATTTTCAGCACGCCTTTCAGTTGGATCAGTTATGAGGCTTCAAGCAGCTGCACTTAAGGCACTATCACAAGATGGCATCATGGACTTGAGCACACTTTCTAAACTCTCTAGACAATTCATGTTTATGACCATTTGCCAAAAGAACAAGGATGACCCAAATCTTCCAGACTCTTTCCATGGTACTCCTATTGTTTAACACTTTGGTGCTGCTCAAAACTGGGCATTAGTGTAATGTGTAACTGTTGATACAGAAGTGTTCTCTAACAAGGTTTTATCTGTCTCTCCAGAGTGCAGGCGGGATTCCACTTGGCAAGAAGTTGGTAGAGCAGAATGCTCAACCAGCGCATCAGCTAGTTACACTACAACATCCACTGGTGGTATAGTGTATGAGGATCCTTTCACTCAATTTATGGAAGCCGTCCCTTGTCCCGGTAGCACATCATCTTTGAATCTCCCGGAGATGTTTCTACCGGGTCTTCTCGTCCATATCATACCACAAAAGGATGGCCTTGATACGTCTTTCTGGAAGCGATGGAGAAGTTGGGAGACAAATTGCACGTTTAAGGCATATATTGCCAATCGAGAATCCTTCAAAGATTTTATAGTATCTCCATCTATTTTTCTTGATCATCTACCTTGGAGGTATGTGAACAGGCTAGTAGTATTCCCCTACCGTACTTAGCTATCCTGGATCTAACACTTTCTTTACTTCCAGATGTCATAAAGCTCTGAAAGAATTGTTAAGGGTACCAAGTCGTCAATTTCAACCCGAGGGATTGCAAATGGTATAGTCAACAGGTATTATCCACAGTTCCACATTAAAAAAATCATGTTTGTCTTTTGAAAATTATATGAACAGAACCCCATTTGAAATGAGAATGACATGAACTACTATGTCTTTTCTTTATAATTTTCAATCCCCAAATGCAGTAAATTGACTATGATCCACCTCACTCTTTTGTCACTAATCCGTCCGTTAAACACTAATGATGCGGGACCAAAAAATGAGCCAGGAGGGAATATGATAGCAAATTTTTTTTTTTTTTTTTATGAGTGACGAGGAAAACTCGTAGCTACTACTGGGGTATGAGTAAACCCGTCTGAATATATTTTTTATAATATGATTTAAAAAAAAAATTTATTTCCTTAATACACAATTTATATCAAACATTTTTTTTTTATTAACATATAAATTCGAGATTTTACATTCTGTTTATATTTTCTTTCCAAGTATAATATTTTCTTTACCTCACTCAGTTCTACCACTTCTTAAATATAAATAGAATATAAAACATAAAATTTAAATAAAAAATACTAAATCGTAAACAATAAAAAATTGTTCACCTAATGTGGTTTTTTTTTTTTAAAAGGGAACAAAATCATAAACTCTAAGGGGTGTGTTGAATATTTCATCTAAGGAATGAATGGAACATATTTAGGTCGGGCATATAGTATAGCGGTATATCTGTACTTGCATATGCTTATGGTTACATATAAATAAGATGCTTGATACTTTAGGATATTTGATTATCATCATCACAATTAATTAAAGATTAGATTTTCTACTGTTGAGAGTGTTGACTTAGGCACATTGCCGAATCATGTAAATCTTGCATTATTTAATTTTCGTTATTGTTATTGTTTTTTGTTCTAGTTAATCTAAAGAAATTGGTATCGCCTTCAAAAAAAAAAAAAAGAAATTGGTATCAAAGCACGGTTGAGATTGTTAGTTCGAGTGGCACAATAATGTTTTTTTTTTTTTTTTTTTTTTTTTTTTAAAACCTTGTAGGCAAAAAAATCAGCTGGCTGATTGGAGGATTTGAAGGACCGCGCGATAGGAACCATTTGGTCCTCACTGATGAAATCGTGTATCATATTTTGACCTTGGCAATCCCAAAAGAAATTTGAGATAATTGAAAAAATTATTGACCAACAAACTGTATATAAATTTCTGACGAACCAAACTGTATATAAATTTTTGACGAACAAACTGTATCATATGTAGGAGAGTTTAGACTTGGCGTAGGATATTAATGTCTTTAGCCAAATAATTTGAATTTTACTAGAGTTGAAGTCAAAGATTGAAGATGAAGGTAAGATGATGATCTTGCTATGTTTACTGTCTTTTTTCTTTGAACATCTGGTGATTACTCTTTGACACGGGGGTGTCATAATTAAATTTAGTGAGATATCTATAGCCCTGTAGGCTTTTAATATGTTGATGACAATTTGTATGCGATAGATCTCGGCGCCACTATTGTCACAGATTCGTTTTCGCCAACGACGTCACATGCTGCCTTAGCTACTCTTTCTTTCGCAATAGCTAAGTCAGTCTTACTTGACCCTTGATGGTGATGCTAATTTAATGATGGGAAGGAAAGAATATGACAGAGATGGTAAGTAAGGCAATAATCTTGCCAAGAAGCTTAAGAAAAACTCAAAAGGTTTATATGGAATTTGGATTTCTCGTATGGCCGTCCGTCTTATAGATTTGGATCTCAAACTTGAGGTCCAGATCTGGAATGAGGGCGGCGGCCACGACCTCGTTCCAGACAGCCATGGTCATCCTTGCCAAGACGGTTATGGCCGTCGTGTTTGACAGCACCAGCTGTCCGGCGACCGGTGTTGTAATTTTTTTTTTTTATAAAAATTTTCTTAATTTCTTATAAATAAATTTTAAAAAATAAAAATTATTTAAAAAAGACACGTGTTAATTTTTTTTTAAAGAAATAACCTGCTAAATATGTCAATTTGGACTTAATTGCTCTTATTTTCAGTTTTAGTGGTTTAATTGCTCTTTTTGTTCGGGTTCAGTGGCTTATTTCAGGGTTATTTGAGTTCGATGGCTCAATTGCTGTTTTTCAAATAGTACGATGGCTTATTTGTACTTTATCCCTTAGTTATTTGATCATGTAATTATTTTGCTTGCTCTTATTTCCTCATTCTTGGGTTATTGCTTAGCTTACACTGATTTCCTTTACTCCTTTTGCCTAGTTATTTTCAAGGATTATGCCTAAAAAAGCCATCCCAGGGAACGATATAAACAAATTTATTTTTTTAACTACCTGGCCTGGGGACGATCACTCGGCCGGGCAATGTCTTTGTCTACCTATGGCTTTGATCGTCTCGATGTTTGTTCTTGGTCAATTCAATAGCGAGTCCTTTGATTTCGAGGTGTTGGTATTATTGCAATAGGTAAGAGGATAAAAAAAATTAACTTTGAAGGGTGATATGGGTTGTTATTACTCCCTAGCTGACTTCGTTACGCTCGCAGCTAGGGAGTAGAGGGGATGGTGATGGGATAACTGGATGAGTCTACCACTATTATTATTACTCCCTAGTTGACTCCGTTGTGTACGTAGCTCGAGAATAGGGGACTAGTGACAGGATAATTGGACAAGGTATTGGCTTTGACTTGACCCGAAACGCTCTTGGTTTAGCATGAAGGAGTCAAAACAATTAACACAGTCAAATAGTAACAGTCAGGAGTCAAGCAGATAGTAGGTGGAACGATGCATTTAACGCAGAGTCCAATGCACTTATTAGAGTACTGCCTCATCAAAGAGCAGGAGTTATGGAGGGGCCAACGCAANTTTTTTTTTTTTTTTTTTTTTTTTTTTTTAAAACCTTGTAGGCAAAAAAATCAGCTGGCTGATTGGAGGATTTGAAGGACCGCGCGATAGGAACCATTTGGTCCTCACTGATGAAATCGTGTATCATATTTTGACCTTGGCAATCCCAAAAGAAATTTGAGATAATTGAAAAAATTATTGACCAACAAACTGTATATAAATTTCTGACGAACCAAACTGTATATAAATTTTTGACGAACAAACTGTATCATATGTAGGAGAGTTTAGACTTGGCGTAGGATATTAATGTCTTTAGCCAAATAATTTGAATTTTACTAGAGTTGAAGTCAAAGATTGAAGATGAAGGTAAGATGATGATCTTGCTATGTTTACTGTCTTTTTTCTTTGAACATCTGGTGATTACTCTTTGACACGGGGGTGTCATAATTAAATTTAGTGAGATATCTATAGCCCTGTAGGCTTTTAATATGTTGATGACAATTTGTATGCGATAGATCTCGGCGCCACTATTGTCACAGATTCGTTTTCGCCAACGACGTCACATGCTGCCTTAGCTACTCTTTCTTTCGCAATAGCTAAGTCAGTCTTACTTGACCCTTGATGGTGATGCTAATTTAATGATGGGAAGGAAAGAATATGACAGAGATGGTAAGTAAGGCAATAATCTTGCCAAGAAGCTTAAGAAAAACTCAAAAGGTTTATATGGAATTTGGATTTCTCGTATGGCCGTCCGTCTTATAGATTTGGATCTCAAACTTGAGGTCCAGATCTGGAATGAGGGCGGCGGCCACGACCTCGTTCCAGACAGCCATGGTCATCCTTGCCAAGACGGTTATGGCCGTCGTGTTTGACAGCACCAGCTGTCCGGCGACCGGTGTTGTAATTTTTTTTTTTTATAAAAATTTTCTTAATTTCTTATAAATAAATTTTAAAAAATAAAAATTATTTAAAAAAGACACGTGTTAATTTTTTTTTAAAGAAATAACCTGCTAAATATGTCAATTTGGACTTAATTGCTCTTATTTTCAGTTTTAGTGGTTTAATTGCTCTTTTTGTTCGGGTTCAGTGGCTTATTTCAGGGTTATTTGAGTTCGATGGCTCAATTGCTGTTTTTCAAATAGTACGATGGCTTATTTGTACTTTATCCCTTAGTTATTTGATCATGTAATTATTTTGCTTGCTCTTATTTCCTCATTCTTGGGTTATTGCTTAGCTTACACTGATTTCCTTTACTCCTTTTGCCTAGTTATTTTCAAGGATTATGCCTAAAAAAGCCATCCCAGGGAACGATATAAACAAATTTATTTTTTTAACTACCTGGCCTGGGGACGATCACTCGGCCGGGCAATGTCTTTGTCTACCTATGGCTTTGATCGTCTCGATGTTTGTTCTTGGTCAATTCAATAGCGAGTCCTTTGATTTCGAGGTGTTGGTATTATTGCAATAGGTAAGAGGATAAAAAAAATTAACTTTGAAGGGTGATATGGGTTGTTATTACTCCCTAGCTGACTTCGTTACGCTCGCAGCTAGGGAGTAGAGGGGATGGTGATGGGATAACTGGATGAGTCTACCACTATTATTATTACTCCCTAGTTGACTCCGTTGTGTACGTAGCTCGAGAATAGGGGACTAGTGACAGGATAATTGGACAAGGTATTGGCTTTGACTTGACCCGAAACGCTCTTGGTTTAGCATGAAGGAGTCAAAACAATTAACACAGTCAAATAGTAACAGTCAGGAGTCAAGCAGATAGTAGGTGGAACGATGCATTTAACGCAGAGTCCAATGCACTTATTAGAGTACTGCCTCATCAAAGAGCAGGAGTTATGGAGGGGCCAACGCAATTATGGAGGAGAGCACCACACTTGTTAGGAGGCCGTTGCACTATTCTTATTCTTATTCTTGTTGTTGTTGTTGTAACGGTTATGTTTTGTAGCTACAATGTTGGGAACTTGGGGAAGGGGTACAAATTAAACTATACCCCTAGCTAATAACGACCTCCCTATACCCTATATGCATGCAAATTATGTTACACATTATGTTTTGGGTTTGATTGTTTGAATGCAATGCTCTGAGTTTATATCTGGTCTTAGTGCCTTACACGAACTAGTAATAAGAAAATATACAATTTAAGTTATATTGTATTAATAAGCTTTTACATGAATTATTTTCAGCAACATGCAAATTATATTGCACACGCTATATTAATCGAATTTGTACAATATCTCCGTATAGCTAGCTTGTATATACAAGCCAATAGAAAAACTTGCAAGTTATGCGCACTATATTAACTGATTTTGTATTTTATGTTAATAAAGTATATACTTTATATTAATCGAGTCCAAATTAAATAAACTCCTTTATGATTTGTATGAACCAATAGAATAAAACATGCTATGATAATAATAGAATTGCATGCTATTTTAATAAGGTGAGATGATAATGACTAATAATTTACATTACTTAAACCAAATAATTAATTAATATAGTTAATTATAGGCCGGTTTACTACTTATAAGCAAAAACTGTAAGTTAAAGAATACACCATGTGTATGCGGCAAATTATGGTCCACACAATGTTGTGTGGACTATAACAAAAAAAAAACATTTTTAATATGCTAAAAGTACATTATTCGTGTACTGAATGCACATTATACAAAATAATGTACTTTCAGTACTAAAATAATGTATTTTTTCTGAATATAATATACATTTTTAATATACTTAAAGTATATTATTTGATAATATGATCCAAACAATAATGATTGCGTATATGCATTCCCAAATCTTTTAAAATTCTCAATGCTCCTATATACACTTGTTTAGAATGTAGTAATGGACCTCATTTGTTTACCCTTTTTGTAGCAAGAATAGTTGGCCACTTTACACTATTTAGTAGGAACTAGGAAGCTAGGGCTACCCTAAAAGTCATTATATATGGTGCGGTTCTAATTAGAAATCACAAGAAGTGGGCTCTTATGTCTCTAACTTAACACTACTTTTGACATCATTTTGTGTTTTAAAATTTTGGAAGGCATTCCTTGTGAAAACACCAACATTTTAAGTCGTAAAGTATCATTAGAATATTATTGATAATGAAAATCCACTCGCGTATGATGTGTTATCATACCACACATGTTACTATTGCACATTTTCTAGTCCCATTTGGCTTGTATGTGAATTCAAAAAGGCTATTGGAACAAAACTCGCTAATAATCGAGTAAGTTAATTATTAAAGATGTTGTGGAAACTTTTGAATTGAAATATTTGAAAGAAGGATGATCATTCTAAACTTTTTTTTTTACATGTAGACCATTTTAGGCCATCAACAAGTATATTTTATGGCCAAAACTCAGTGTTAATAAGTAAACTTTGGTATTAATCTATCATGAGAACTCATATATGCCATTCATAGGCCAAAACTCCATAGAACAGATTGGGTGAAAAGAGGATTTTGCGAAGCCAACAAGTACATTCTATGGCCCTAGCTAGTTTAAAAAGCCTATAATTTGGGGGCTAAATGGTAAATAATTGTGAACCTGTATATATGTTCGTGCTTACTTTTTTTTTACTGTTTATTTCTTTCAATTCTTTTTTAATGCAAGAAACAAAACAAACAAGAAGATGAAAGTTAAGGGCAACCCCCTCATCCATGCTTTCAAAAAAAATATAATTAACTTGCTGACACAAAATTTCTAGTTTGACTTTTCGTGAGAGTTGTTTATTGTCTGGCTTTTTTGATTTGATTCGATTAGCTATGGACAAATTAGACTGATTTACCTTTCATTGTAGTGCTTTGCTGAGTAGGCCCACAAAACAAGTTTTAGCACACTTTTGGGTAGCGACTACAAGCTTTCTTGTAAGTCAAAAAATATGTTCGGCGGATGCCGATAAAGGCGAAGTCTAGCGCCCAGTGATTGTGGGATTGTTGGGCGAAAGCTAGTAAATGTTAAAGGTCACCCAAACTCTTGAAAATGTGATGTCGGTTTATAAGGAAATAAAATTGCGCATTTGCTACTAGCTATTACTTTTGGCGTAAGTGGAAAGCGCTTGATTCTAACAAGTGGTATCGTAAAGGAGCCAATTCGTGCTAGGATAGGAGGGGGAATTGTTAGGCGAAAGTCGGTAAATGTTAAAGGTCGAGTTTAACACCCAATGTCTTGAAAATGTGATGACTTTTGCAGTAAGTGGAGCGCTTGATGATCCTTCTAATAGAAAGTGGTAAGTTTACAAAAGTTCAAATTAAATAAGGCTCACCGTATAGATATCAACAAAAAGCAATAATGGACAAAATAATCGGTACAAGAATTTGCTTCCACGTTGCTTTTACTTTTGGCCTTTCATTTGTAAAAAATGGAATCCCTCTAAACAATGTTATTATATTAGTCTGCATTAGCCAATATATATATGACCAAGAAACTATATGTGCTATATTAATTAAATTCACATAATTCCTGGTGTTTTGAATGGTATTCATTTTATTGTAATTTGATCAAATCGTGAAGAATTTGGATATATTATAATAAAGTGCATTACATTAACAACATATTGGTTTGTTTATGTTCAAAATACTTAGGAGATCCTTATCTACCTACTTTGCTTAATTTTAATTCTTGTACTTCATTTTTGGGTCAAGTTTATTCTTATAAAATTGATAGATTAATTGATAACAATTTTTAATCACAATGAATTGAAACTATCCACCTCTCTAATGTCACAATGCAACCTTAACATTTATAAATTTTTAATAAATTCAAAAATATTTTGTGTTATTAATTATTTAATAAAATATATAATTCTTAGTAAATTTCTTCTTTAAAAAAAATTGTAAATTTTAATGTGATCGACATTATCATGTTAATAGATTTAGACATTTAAATGTTACATCATTAATACATAAACATTGATGCTAAATCTATTTATTGAGATTGGTAATTGTCATGAATTTTTTAAGAGAAATGTTTGACTACCGTGAGTTGGCTGACCCCACTCTACATATTAAAAAAAAAGGATTTATTTTATTTCAAAAAAAAAGGATTTATTTATTAATAATAGAGAAAACGAAATCAATCACATATTGCCGTATACAATATTACGGGGTGAAATTGGAAGAAGAATGTGACATTACTATTTTTTAATTTCAAATGCATGCAAACAAAAATGATCAAAATTCCACAAGACTTAGTTCCCTTTCTGATAGAATTAGAACGCGTATTGATTGCGCAAATTATATCGTGGACCGTGGTCCACAATGCATTGTGGACCGCGCATCAAAACGACGTCGTTTTGATTAATGAAAACAGACGGATGAATTCGCGCCACTCACTTTCAGTTCATATACACTGCAGTTACATTTCAACACAACTACTACAGTTACATTTTGATATAACTACAGTTTCATTCGATAATATAAAAACACAAATGTGAAACTGTTATTTAGTATCTGTTCATATACACTGCAGTTACATTTCAACACAACTACAGTTACATTTCGATATAACTACAGTTTCATTCAATAATATAAAACACAAATATGAAACTGTTATTCAGTATCTGTTCATATACACTGCAGTTAAATTTCAACACAACTACAGTTACATTTCGATATAACTACAGTTTCATTCGATAATATCAAAACAAATGTAAAGCAATATCTTTTGAGATGAACTGTAGTGTCAATTACGGGCTCCGTCTCCCACTTACTGAAACGACGTCGTTTTGGGACCACGGTCCACAATGCATTGTGGACCGCGGTCCACGATATAAGAACTGTATTGATTGCATGGTGGCATTATACTTAAGAATTACATCCAAGTGAAGTGTACATTGATGTCTTTATTGTGTGGATTTCTACCTACACCTCATTTTTATTTTATTTTATTTTTTTATTTAAAGATTCTATCTACACCTTTTAATTGCTACTTTTTTTATTTATCTTCTAAGAAATTTCGACTCCATTGCTCTATTCTAGTTTGAATATACTCAGCATTTTAGATCACTCAAATACTCAATGATGCTGCCCTGCCATACATTCACATTCTTTTTTGTTTTTTTTTTTCTTTTCTTGAAGTGATATATAAATAAATTTCCTATGATGATGCAAAATTCAAATTTATTAAAACTTTCGGTAAAAGTTGAACTCATAATTTCTTAATTGCTAATTAATGCAAATTTTCCCATTATTTTTTTTTCTTTTGGTACATTTAAGGAGCTAAGTCGGGAAGTTCAAATGGAACATTCTAAATTTCTTTTTGGCAAATTAAATCTTTTCTGTATTTTATTTTAAACCCCAAAGAAGTAATTACTTCTATTTTGTAAAGGCAAAAACTTGCGTGAGATCATTTCACGAATTCTTGTCTGTGAGACGGGTTAGGTCATGATTATGAAATGTAATACTTATACTAACAAACGTAATATATACTAAATTAGGAATACAATGTTTATTACTTATATGAGAAAATGTAATATTTCTGAGAAAAAATGTACTCGTAATACTTTTACATTTTTTCATCAAAAGTATTACATTTTCCTTTATAAGTGCACCATTACTTAGAAGGCAAAATATAATACTTTTGATGAAAAAAAAAATACTTTTACATCAAAATATAAAAGTATTATATTACATTTGTTTTCATTATGTTTTCCATTATAAATAACAAACATTTTATTCCTCATTTAGTATTACATTTGCTAGTATAAGTATTACATTTGCATATTGACCCAATCTGTCTCACAAATAATTAAAGATCCGTGAGATGGTTTCACACAAGTGTAACCTTTTGGTAAATAGAGAAAAATTTGATAAAAACATGCTTTTTTTTTATTGAAACACTCAAATATTAAGCTCAATTTTTTTTTTTTAATTTTTTCACTAATAATCTTATTATTTTATAAAACTGACATCTTTCCCCACGTCCCCCCCCCCCCCCCCCCCCCCCCCCCCCC